>NW_020956424.1:44892-60162 GCF_003031625.1 Empidonax traillii
TTAAGGTTCCTTGAAGAAGCTGTAGCTTTGTGGGATGGAGTTAGAATTCCTGAGAAACAAGGAAGACAGAACCTTTGAATTTAACAGCAGCCTCCACACAGGAAAGAACAATGCCCTATTCTTCAGTCTACAGTCAACCTTCTACTTGAAAAATGCTGTTCTACCTCTTCTCCCCTCAGAAATGTTCTCTCTCATCTATTAACTGTTTTCTGGGACAGCAATCAGAAGGATGTTTTATCCTAGAGAAGGGAGGCCTCAGCAGACACAGCATGGAAAAGTTTATCATCTCTTTATGCTTTGCTTGTGTTAAACATCCATGAAAGTCAAACTCCTGATCCACAAACCTCAGCTCGCCAGCTTGTTTCGCTTGTTCTTTCTTCTTCAGTTACTGGCAGTTCACGAGCCTTTTCAGGAAGTCATGGAACACAGAATTCCTTATATTTTTAGCAAACAAACAGATAGGAGAATAGACCAACAGTTTCAGGTCTTTTGGGTTGCTGACAACAATGACAAACCCATCAGTAACTTTTTACTGATTGACACACGGCTCTTCCTCAAATAAACTTCCCTCGTTCCTCTGGTTTGCTTTTCGTGCCTTCAACCCTTATGCAGAACAATCCTTTGGATATCAGGCTAAGCTATACTGAAGAAATGATGAATAAAGTGCTACAAGACCATCTGCCTGCAAACAGCAATTAAGTAATTAATTTGCTTTCACACAGTTGCAGGGAGGGATAGGAGACATTTCTCTATTTCAACCTTAGCCCGAGACAGCTCCTCCAGGTCACATTTAAATAAGAGAATAGTTAAGAATAAACTCATCCTGTTATAATATCTCTGAGCAACTTCATTCTCATATTACCTTTTGAAGTGGTCGCAAGGTTGTCAGCAACTATAATTTGTTTTATTTTGTTAAGTGGCCTCATTCCTACCACAGGTCTGAACCATATTCATATTTACTGAAAACACCTTTCCCTGCTGTGCTCTCAGTTCAATCAGACCTGTTGGTCAAAGAGATGTCTGAGCTCACATGAAGCTTCCAGATGTGTAATTCCAAAAGAAATGACGATAAATTATGTTCCCATATATTTCTGGACAAGATCTAAAAAAAAAATGTAAATATGAATTGGTTTTTTATACTCTATTTCACCTTGATATATCAATACCCTAGGCAAACAAAGTATAGTCAAATTGCCTGTAAGACATGTTTTTATAAAAAACTTGCCTGAAAATCCTTACATTTATTCCAGGTGAGTTCCAAAGCTGTGATACAAAGCTCTGTGGTCTGACAGAGATGAAAAATGGGAACATAAAGTAGATGGGATATTGTACAGGACAAATTTTGAGTCTGCAATTCCACTGTCAGGAAGACAAAAATGTCAAACCATTTAGAGCAATAAAAAGCCATTAACTAGGATATACATCTAACAATATATCCTATTAAGCTGAAAGAATCTCACCTCTCCTCTATCCTGTTGCAGCTCCTATTGTATTTTCAAATACTGCTTTAAATTATAGGAATATTTAGACCTTAATTATGTGATCTTTTGGCAGAAGAGATTATGATTTTCTTTCTGGATTTCTGTGACCTGTAGGTGGCCATCATATTTACACCAGCTAATTAAGGGAAGGTGCTGATTTCTAGTCTTATTCTTGCTGGAAATAAGCAAATAAATCCAGGGACCCACAACATATACATTTATTTCTCTCTGTTGCTCATTTCTGGGGACTCAAAGAGCACGACTGAAATTTTTGGTTAAATAAGTGAAAAAAAAAAAATCACCATTAAAGAAGTTCTCCAGTTTTGCTTTTAATCAAGGGATACTGCATTCCCTCACAAGAGGATAAAGCACAGATTAACTGATTTGCAGATTTTTTAATTATTAAGAATGAAACATCTTAGCCCTTAAATCCCCTCTGCTGAAAACTGATTTTGCACTGTCACCTCATAAATGGCATATTTTTAGGCAGGGCAAGCTCTCTGCCTCTGGTATTTTCTTGCTGAGCCACTCCCACACTTCCCACAAACAGAAACTTGAACTCACAACTATTTTTAAGCCTGTTTTTCTAAGGACTTATCTTAGGCCAGAGATTGTTTAAGACGATATTTTCACCCAACCAGCTTGTGTCCAGTAATCCTCGGTTCAAGCATGTTTGTTTACCAAGTATTTAAGTTAAAGGACACTTTTTAAACAAAGCAGAAAATAAATGTAGCTGGTAGCAAGAAATCCTACTTTAATTACTTCAGAATAATCTTTGACAAATAATAGGGAAAGATTCCCATCAAACCCCATCAATCATTTCTGTGAGAATATATGAGAGAGCACAGCCTCTGGAGCAAACTAAATTTACACTCAACTAGTTTTCCTCACAGACTACTAAAAGTATTTTAAACTATATGCATTTAAATGGTTAAATGTGTCTCACTAATTTTTTTTGTTGCTAACTTTAGATACTTAAGCAGGAATGAACTTCAAACAATACCCACAGCCATTGTGTTCCAAAGTTATATGGGTTTGTTGTCAGCAGGTAACAGAGCTATAATATAACTTCACTGCAGCTGGGAAAATGAATAAAATAAAATTTTCAGATGACATGTGACCCAAAATCCCCTGCCCAGTGCCCTTAACTGACTGATAACTATGGGACAGGAAAGCAAACCAACCTTTATTTTTGTCGCAATCGGAAAAAGAAATAAAAACCCAAACCAACCAACGAAACAAAACCCCAAAACAACAAAACAAACAAAAAAAAAAACCCCACTAACAACAAAAAATTATCTATTTCAGCCAAGGCAAAGAAAGCAGCATGATCCAGAACAGAGATTTCAAAGAGCTCTTGAAGAGAGAACCCTGTTTCTTCGTTGCCTCCAAGTCCTCTTCTCTGGATGTTAAAATGAAGGTAAGAAGGCATGAAAATTGTATCAAAGATAAACATAAACAGAGCCTTTTGCGCCAGGCGTTTTAATGAGGGTGCCAAACAGCCAAGAAATAGTGAAGAAAACTATGGAATTTAAAATAAACAGCAGGTTTTGGTAAATTGGGGAGTGGTGGGGATGGAATAAAACAATCCAGCAAAGCCTAAAAAGAAGCCACTATATCTATTTATAACCAGCAACACGAGTTCCACATGATCAACTCAACTTCTTCACACATCCCATCGTATCTTTTAACTCGAGGCAGCCCAAGTTTTTGGATGTAGGCTCCACTTTAACTAGGTGTAATTAAAAGGTGGAAGAATATTCTATTCTATGTTGCTTTGTAATTAAGCACCTCTTAACTGGTCTATATTTTTTTTCTCTTAAAAAATAGGCAAGAGAATATTAAAATTTTCCTTATCTTTGAATTTAGGACATACTTTATCATCATCACAGGTTAATAATGGTGGTCCAGCCCTCAGGATCTATTATTCCACCAATGTGCTGAGGTAATTGTCTTTATAAAGACTTTTCCAGCCACTTCTGTCATGCAGAGATTCACAGAACCCTAATGAGCAACACAGTCAAATTATTGCATTCCTACTTTTTCCCCCCAAATAAGTGTATGAAAGCACATCAATAACCCCTAAACTCCAAGTATAACTTAGGTACTGGGCAAAACTGGACCTGATTCATCCTCCTTTACCTCTGCCCCCTCCTCCTCAAACCCACCCTGCAGCCACATCAGTCCAAAGGAGGAACTGCAGCCACATTAGTACAGCAACTCCATCTCTACAGATTCTTTTTTTTAATCACTAGCCTGGGAGATTCCAGCTCCAAACATGGTTTCAGCATCAGTAACAGTTCAGATAAAAGATGTCACAGCAGCATTTATGAGTGAGGAACAGCCAGAAACACAGGCAGACCTCACCAATGCTTTCCAGATTTACAGGTATGAGAGCATTTAGAGCCATTTCTAAATACAGCCAGTAATTTAAAACTATAATTTAACAAGCAAATGCTTTCCCATCTACTGATTTGCTCTGGCTTTCCTGCACTCAGTGTCTTGGTTGCTTTAACCCAAATTTTCCAACCTCTGATGAACAGCAAGTCTGATGAGGACATGCCACTTTATCACTGTAAAAATACCATCTTTTTAAACCTTTCTTTTTTTTTTTTTTTTAATATAGGGGACACACTAAGTCATTGGATTGCTTCCAGCCCACATATTCTATTTACTTAAGTCTAAAACAATAGGCATATTCTCCTTTCAGTGACAAAAACTTCAAGGAAATGGACCTTTCCTCTCAATCAAAACCTGATGTGCCCCTATCCACATAACACAAACACACAGGACGAAAACAAGGACTCACAAAACAAAGCTTGTTGTGGAACACTCAAGAAGCTAAGCCAACAATTTCCAAGGTTATCTCTGTCAGGAAGACATCCTTATTTATTTGAAACCAGCATGTGTTTCAGCTGCCAGTACAATCAACCCCATTTACTGCCAAGCACGTTCAGTGTTAGGTTTTGAAGGCAAACCTGACAGAAGATAAGATATGAAACTCAGGTTCAATTGCTTGCATTCCATTCTTTTGTGAGAATAATGTTTAAACAAGAAAAAAAAAACCACATCTTAAGTATTTTCTGCTTGCTGCTTTGCAAGTTTGCTAGTTGACAAATAGTTTGGAGATGTGCAACTTTGCTTGTTCTCTCCATCCTCCCCTAATTATTTGGAGACCAATGCACCTAAAACATTGAAATTTAGATATCAATCATTTATGGATATACTGACTGAAGATAAAGCCCAGTATATGCTCCAGTGTTTAACTTACTTTCAAATCACAGATCACGTGAAAAATGGGTAACTGCCATTTGTGGTCTGAAGGAGCAAGTGGATGATGTCATGCAGGTTTTAGAGCGTTTCAGAAATGACTTGCTTTGTCTCAGACACAAGAAAGCCTTGCCACAGCACATCATAAACATTAATGGTGCCCTTAGAACTTGCTTTTAATCCCAGGTTTGCCAAGCCAGGCCAAATTAAGGTGGCTCAGCAGTGCTGGGCTACACTTCCCCTGCACAGCTCTGAAACATTCCTAAAGGATTTTATCTGCAAAGAATTGCCTGACTTCTGCTGTGGGTCCACACTGTTCAACTCTATGACTTCTCTTGTTCAAAAATCCACATAGAGACTTTAAATATGAAGTATCATTTCAAACTGTTCAAATAAAACAAAATCATTTGCATGTTGACAGGTTACCTGATTGATCCTCTGCAGTTATAACAAATGCATCCTTCTGGATACTGTAAAGAAGTACTACATTTGCTTAGTAATAAAAAAAAAATATACATAAATCTTTAGAATCAGGGTTTAAAAATAATTGCACCTGTAAGTCTTTCCTGAAACATCTAAAACCAGGCAAAATATACTTCTGTCCTGTTTAACTGCCTGAGCAGCTCTTTGGAAGACACACATTTGACTTAATCAGAAGACCCCAAGTAAAAAAATCCCATAATCTTAAGACTAGTCCTGAACATTTTACATCTCACTAAAATTTTCCATTCTTGATCACAGTCCAAGCAAATAATTCATGCAGAGTTTGAGAAAAACACTTTCTTCCTATAATTAAAAATAGCTGAACTCAGTTATTTTCTAAAACATGCACAGTGGAAACTTTCTCTTAATTTCTCTTAATATCTTCAGTAAAGCTATATATTTAAGAATATAAAGAATATATTTAAGAATATATTGTGAATTACACCTTCACAACATCTAGGGTATAAAACAAAACTAAACTGAATTTTTAATAAATAAGAAATAGCACTGAGTTGTATCCCACTATGGTGCACAACACACATCTGCATACATTTTATGAAGACTGCAAATGGAAATGCAGGAGTAGAAGACAGTAATTCAAAATGGGCTTAGAAAGTCTTCATGCTGCAACATTAGTGACGTGGATTCACCTCCAGAAAAACTCAAACATAAAAAAACCCTCACTATTTTCATGCTGAATTATTAGTTTTTAAATTATGAGACTTGTGTTTCTTACAGAGAATCAAAAAATGGAACAGCGGATTCACTTTTATTTCCAAAAAGATTTCAAGGTTGATTAATTTTAATCAGATAAAGAATTAGGATAAAATAAGAATCTGAGTTACTCCTCTCTTCCTCCCCAAAATAAAAGTGCTCTCCACACATTATGTTCTTCCCTGGTCTGAGTTCTGCATCCTGCCCACAAAAAAGGGACTGGGCTCCAAGTCACTGTCTGTGGAGGGAACACTGCAGTGAAGAAGCTGAGGAAAGACTGTAACCAGCCCCAGGTTATGATAAACTCCTCAAGAGCCTGCAATAAATGGTGGGGTTCACTGACACCCCCCTCTCTCACGTATTTGTGCAGAATCCACATCACTTTCACCTTTGTGCAGAGGGAAGTGGCTCTAACCTCCAAAACTACTTTTCCCCTTATATGTGCAAGGGCTAACACTGATTGTTGTTACATTTTGATTACAGTGAAACCAAACCAACAAAAAAAACCACCCATATTGGATTAACTTCCTGTGTTGCAAGAGAAGGGGTTAAAAAAAAAAACCAAACCCTGAACACAAAAGCCATGAGAGACCGACTGCAAGAGCTTAAACTGAGGGCTAAGGAGCTGCAGATAGCTGGAGAAAACAGCAGTGCAGCTGTCCAAGAAGAGGAGCAGGAGTTTGAACAGCAGGCCATCATTTACGAGAAAGAGCCCATAACCGAAAGGCACCTGCACGAAATCCAGAAGCTTCAGAATGAAATCAATAACCTGGTGGAAGAAGTGAACAAATTCAGCCAGCAACAAAAAAGCCTGGTGTCCTCAATGAGGAGATTCAGCGTGCTGAAAAAGGAATCTAACCTAGCCAGGGAGATCAAAATCCAGGCAGAGCACGTGAGGAAGTGTTTGGATGAGCTGTCGAAGGCGGTGAAGAAAGCTGAAAGCGAGCACGGGCCCTCCCGGGCCACGGTGAGAATCCTGAGCTCCCAACACGCCTTCCTGTCCCACCGCTACCTCCACGCCATGCTCTCCTACAACGAGGCCATCACCGCCAAGCAGGACAAGTGCAGGAGGTTCATCGTCCGTCAGCTCGAGGTGGCTGGCAAGGAGGTGTCTGAGGAAGAAGTCAATGACATGCTCCAACAGGGGAAATGGGAGATCTTCAACGAAAACCTCCTGACTGAAGCCAAAATAACCAAAGCTCAGCTCTCGGAGATCGAGCAGAGGCACAGGGAACTCGTCAGTCTGGAGAACCAGGTCAGAGACATAAAGGAACTGTTTATCCAGATATCGGCGCTGGTGGAGGAGCAGGGGGAGATGATCAACAACATAGAGATCAGTATGAACAACACTCAAGAATACACTCAAGTATCTAAAGAAAAATTTGGGCTTGCAGTCAGGTACAGAAAGAGAAACCCCTGCAGAGCAATTTGCTGCTGGTGCTGTCCGTGCTGCAAGTGATAAAAGAAATGAACTCCTGGAAATACCACTGGTTCCTACACAGCAAACCGATCCTGAAAAGCAGCCTTGGGATCCCATTGTCCCTTCAGGGGAAAACTCTCTCTGTTTATCCAAACAGAGTTAGAAGAGTGCAAAGAATTTTATGGTTCTCACACAAACACATGAATGAGGGGAAAGGATCAAAGGACAAAAGTGCCACTTTTTTGTTCTTCTGACTCCAACTAAAACAGTGTGGCTACAAACTACCTGTGCTTTTGGGAAGCATTGAGAACACTGTTATCTCAAAGACAGATTTCATAATAATGGTCTAGTTGCTTTTCACAAAATAATAATTGGTATTTTTAATTGCCTTGTGTTTTTTAGCGCTTTTATTTACTTGATTCAAATTCTAAGGGTTATTTTCCCCCCAGAAATCTGAAATTCTACAAAACCAATCTGCACATAAAGCAGACCCCATTAGTAACAACGCAGAAGGTGATGCCTAAACCAAACAAGAAGTCAGAAGAGAGTTACCTGGAGTGTTTCACTCCTACCTCTATAGGAAAAGTTACTCACAGACATTAGGTTATTTATTTAATGAAATGTAACAGAAAATAACACTGCAACTCAGGCAAAAAAAAATTACTTCCAAAAAGAAATTAAAAAAAGAAAAATTCGCACTAAAACCAAACCTCAAAGCAGAAATGTACTTCTGAACTCTTTTGTGCTGTGCAAAGGCACAATCAATAGCACTGTATCTGGATACAGTCAGGGAAGGCAGAACAAACTGCACTACAATTCTACAAGACACTGAGTGAGCTACATGTCTTCAATTTTATCTAGTGGGGAAAAAAAAAAAAGGGCACTACTGAATTATTGTTACGCTGTGATATTTATAAATAGTCGGATTCCTTCCCCCCCACATTAAAATTGCAACTGAAATTAACTGTTATCAAAATACAAAGGTGTGAACCCTAAAGAGAAAAATAAAGTTAAAGACACCACAGATACTATTTCATTAAACAACCTCCCTTAACTTACCTTTATGTTCCATGAGCAGAGTAGAAACCAGACAATAAACAATACAGAGCAAAGAGCTATTATGGCCAATATACAGATATATGTATGTATTTATGTATATAAACTTAATATAACACACAGAGAAATATGCACCTAACAGCAGCACCACCCCACCTTCCTTTCCTGTTTTTACTTTTAGAAAAAACAAAGGTACATAACTTTCCTTCTCTCCTGGGCCCTTAAACAGAAAGGCACTGTGGTAGCTCTGTGAGGGATTATTATTATTCTCTAATAATTAGCAAAACAGTACAAAAGTGAACAACTCAAGTAGTTCCCAGATGTGTATCTGGTTAGAAACAGGCAAAACAGGAACATCTAACACACACTGAAGAAGAACTGGGAAGCGAGAAAGCCAGAAGGACTTGTGGAAAGCTTTTTCTTAATACAGGATGCTAATAACTGAAAATAAATAGCATTAACTTAAACTTACATTGAAGTCATGGGGATTTGATACTGAGCATTCAAAATCATTAACAGCTGAAATTTTGCAGTGATCATTAAAATAACTTTCCAGTGTTTTTGTTACGTGATTATACAGAAGGACAAATTAATTAAAGCAGAGCTCTGAGTGTTCTACTAAGAAAAGAGAAATATTAATAGCTATAATCCCTTATCACCAAAATAACAGGCAGAAAGGAGCTTTCTACTAAAATAAAAATACCTGCCCAGCAATTTCCCTGGCATAAAAACATCAGCACACAGACTTGCATTTCCTTTTGCAACACAAAAAAAACCCCAAACAACCACAGCAAAACCCCAGCAAACACAAATTAACCCCAAACAAAACCAGTATTTGCCTAAATAATATGAACTCTGCGTGTTCCTTTCTGATACAAGGAAGGACAAAAAAACATTCTAAGGGAAGAAAATATAAACTTGTATATCTGTATAAGGCTTGGGCGTGCTGAAAGAATTTACACTCAACAGGAAGAAAAATGACAAAGAGTTTAACATCGCCAAATAATTTGTACTAAGAGTCAACAACAGCCAATACCTCCTGCACTTTAAGAATCTATTAAAAGGTAATAACATCAACAAATTTAGTTTAGCCCAAGTAAACTCAGTTAATAAATACACTTTGCCTCCTGATTAGCTGCTGATATTGATCAAAAAGCAGGATCAAGTCCCAGGGAAGTGAGTGGGGTCTCTGCAGGTACAGCCAGCCAACAACCCAAATAAACTCCCAATAAACTCTATTACAGGATTAGGGCACTGAGATTTCTACAAAAAAACAAATCAAACAAACAAACAACAGAAACCCCCCAAAAACCAACAACAAAAACCAAACCAAACAAAAAAAAACCCGACACACCATAACTCCAAAAGCCCCTGAAGTTGTATTTAATTAGAATCAGTAGTCAACTGTCACAGCAGCATTTTTAGGACAGATTTGGGTTAAAAATGCATTAAGCTGCCTTCATTGCCTTCATTCAGAGCAATGGAATATAAAATGTAATCTATTTTCAACATATACACCATTAGCTTGCTGAACCACACTCCACTTCATCAAAACAATTAGCCACTTGCACCCTGGTGGTTACCACAGCACCACTACTTCCTTAAAGTAAGAGGCCTCTCCTCTTAATTTTACAGATTCTTTATGATAGCACAGAAATCTTGTGCAATTTAATGCATTATGGAGGTCTTGTGCCCACCAGACACTGTCCTGATAAACCATTTTAAACTTCATCTTGTAACTTCAAAAGGGTATTTGTTATCAAAGACCTTTGGTGGGGCTGAACTGAATGAAATATGTTATTTCCAATATTTTACAAGACCTATTAAGCAGAGAAAAAGGACATGACAAACACTATCAAAGGAAACCTTCTGTAATGAGATTTTGCTGAGCATGTATCAGCAGCACCACCATGTGTTAAGTGAACAAAACATTTATTGCTGAGAGATCACCGGTGTTGCTGAATATAATCAAGCACTTACAGTTTAAGTAATTGATGCAGGCCTAAGAAATGATATTTTTACATCGGGTTGTCATGCCAGATTTGTAAAGCCTGTCATTGCAAGTAATATTACAATTTAAAAGTGTTAAAAAATCCCACCTGATTGTTTTTCCACTGCTAAAGAAAGAGGAGACAAATAAATATCCCCGGGAAGGACTGAATAAGATACAAAGTCAGAGGAAGAGAATGGATTCAGGATATCACCAGCTGCTACAGAGGGAAAGAGGGAGGGAAAGACAAGGCTTTGTTCCCCAGCATGATATGAAAGTAACGTAAATAAACACTTCCTAAACACCATAAAACTAATTGTAATATTGCTTAGTGCTAAAAGTGACAGCAGTATTAGTCTACTTTAACTTATTAGCATTACTATTAAGTGTACTTTTACTGAAGTTCACACTACACGTAAATGGCTCTTCAGAAGGTCTAAATTTCCCAAATTTCAGTTATTAGGTGAACATTTATTACATTACTTACACCAGCACGGGTTTCCCTGATATCTTAGGGCTGTTCAAAACTTCTATCATGGCTTGCTTTGTTTCTTCCATCCTTTCCACGTCACTGGAATCCACCACAAAGATCACCCCGTAAGACTCAGCGTAGTAGTTCCTCCAGATATTCCGGATCCGTTTCCCACCTCCCAAATCAAAGATTGTCACTTCAAAGCGTCCCTGCTTAAGGTCAATTTTGGAAAAGCCAACTGTTGGGGCCACGTCTTCAGGAGACTCTGTCAGAGATCAAAGAAGGAAGTTTTATCTTTCGGTTTAAAGAGGATTTCATACCGTGATTTGTGCAGCAAAATTCGTATTTTAAAAACGTGGAGTAAAACCTCCCTGTTAAATGGCACCACGTCACCAAACACATTTTTATTTTCACATTAAGATTTTCCCCTCTTCTCAGGTAACTGTGAATTAACACATCAGTCTTTTAATCAGTTGGTTTCCGTTAATTTAGATAGGAGCATTGGGTCGAGGGGGGTGTGGAGAAAAGAAAGAAGCCAAAAATGCACTTTTAAACAATTAATTTATATTAAAATATATTTATTTACATAATAGTTGTATTTTTTCTATTTATAAATAATATACTTTACGTGCTATATTTATATTAAATATTTACTATTTAATATTAACAGTTCCACTGCAGTGATGTTCAGTGTACTGCCATTTTTACTTCCCCCTCACCACCATCTGAACAGTTATTCAGCATTTGCATGGTATTAATTCAGGTCTGAGAAGGAAAACAAACCAAACAGTTAATGCATTATGACCTGGGAACCCTCGTGCTCTGCCAAATTTATCCTTTATCCTCCGTGGTTGCCAAAACAACTTCAGAGGTTCAAATCAAGGAGATGAAGTGAATGAAACCACGTTCCTCTGAGATGTAAACTACTCACCTCTCTGTATTCAAGAACAGGTTTCAGCCTTTGATTGTTTATTGTTATTTTTCTCTAGTTTGCCATGCTTTATATTTAAAACTCTTGCTCCCTGTCTGCCTTCCCTGAGGGCAAAGAAAGCCCGTACTTGCCTCACACCACTGAGCTCTCTCTGCAGGGCTGAGATAATTGGATATATCCAACTGTTTTATGCAGCTTGGCAGGCACAAGGCAAGAGAAACAGGTGCAAAATCCAGTTATTTTGGCAAAGAAGACTTTGGTGGCCCTGCTGATTTACCCAGAGTGCTAAAAAGTGAGATGTGATAGCTGGGTTTGAGCAGAGACCAACTACAGCTGCAGTCTCCTCCTACAGACTTGGGTGACTGAGGCACAGCCAAAAATACTGGTTCTAATCTCTGCAAGCCCTGCTAAGGGAAAAAAAAAACCATATAATTGCATTATAAGGCAACTATTTAAACACTTGGAAACAGTCACAGACATCTTCTCCTTGAGTTTAGAAACACCCATCCTCACCTCGTCTTTTCTCCCCCAGAAAAATAAGATTTTTAGAAATAACTGTCACACTGAGCTAATAAAGGTGTTAAAGTGGATTTTGACGTGGAATGGAAGGCTAAATAACTAAACACTCATGTTTTCAGGGCTGAGAGAGAGAATCTCCCTAATTTTATTCCTGCTTTCTTGCATAACACAACACAAGTAAACAGAAAGTTGAGGTGGAGTCTCCGAGTCTGCCAAAACACTACCAAACACACTCTTGTTATTGCACAAGATGGAAGTTATTTAGAAAGACAATCCCAGAAGTAGAGGGGAAAAAAAATCCCACAGAGAATTTTCTTTTGTCATAAGCACGAGTTTCCTTCAGCTGTTTATTGAACTGCTGAGAAAACCTTATTCTTGTCAAAAATATCCTATGATGCTCATGAAATTTAAACAGAACCCAGAAAGTATTTTGTTGCCATTTAGCATTTTTTGTTGCCACTTAGCATTTTTTGTTGCCACTTAGCATTTTTTGTTGCCACTGAGCATTTTTTGTTGCCACTGAGCATTTTTTGTTGCCACTGAGCATTTTTTTGTTGCCACTGAGCATTTTTTTGTTGCCACTGAGCATTTTTTTGTTGCCACTGAGCATTTTGCACAGTTAACAATACAGTGATCAACTTCAGGCATACCAGTATCAAGATACTCTGAACATCTGGGTTTTTTTGGTTTTTCAAATTTAAATGATTGAAAATTAGGAATTCTTCTCTCTCAGCTCTCCAATTAGACAATAAATAACTTGCTTACCTCCTTGAATCCCTCGGACTGTAGCAGTTTTACCAGCATTATCAAGACCCACCATTATTAGTGTCACCTTCCTCCATAAGGAGAAAAAGAAAAGAGAAAGATATTTAAAATCTTTTTTTTTTTCCCTCCAGCTAGACATCATTTATTTTATTACCTTTTTTTTTTTAACACATGCATAGCAAATTTACCCCCAAGCAGCAGGAATATTAGGTATCAAAATACCAAAGAGTAGCATTGTTACAATTGTGTATCTGGTGTTCAATATGTCAAGCCACCTGATTAAACAGAACAGCACAACAAAGTATGAAATGAGAAGTCTAATATTGTGGTTCACATGAGAAAATGATTTTGCTTTCAACTTGCCTGCTGAAATTTAACTTCATGGTAGTGTAAATTTTATTTGGTGTGGTCATGGTCTCTTAAACAATTCCTGCCATTTCATTTCCATTTCCCTGTATATTTACCATCTCTCTCTGCCTCAAAGCTGCTCCTGTGTTAGGAATTTATTTCTGTCTCCAGCAGTGCATCTGAACAACACTACACAGTACACAAAACTTGTGCAGACAGCCCCAGATGCTGTGAATATTTACCAGGAGAGGATTTTAAACAAAGCAATAGGAAAAGCATGACTGTGTACTGCTCAGTTCTCTCTCCTATTCACAAACACTCACAGCAGTCAAATGAAATTTGTTCAAATTTATGCCCCTTTAGGTGAAGTAATACTAAAAACATTGTTATTCCCAGACTTAAAACTGTAATGGTATCAAACACAAAGTATCATTTATGCAAGTTCTCTCAGAAGAGCCAAAAAGCTCCGAGAAAAGAACCTAAAAACAAAGAGCAGGATCATCATAAATTATACTTTAACAGGAATCTAAAATCAGATCTTTGAAAAGCTCACAATTGTCTCTAACACAATGGTGGAGTCAGAAAGCTGCTCAATCCAATATAGTTCTTTGAACAGTAGCACCTTCTGTAAAATCTAAACTATGCAGCACTGAAGAGCAAATCCTCCTACACCAGTGTGAAGTATAAATAAGTTTATTTATTTCCCATAGTTTGCACACAGTTTGAAATAAACTATGTGCTACCTGTGCCTCTCTGCTAATTGGAGGAAAACGCAGGATGTCAAAGGAACAAAGAAGAACAGCAGAATTCCATAACTGAGAGTGGATCACCAAGCTATCCACAAAACGCAGTATGAAGATACTCAGACAACAGCAAAGAAAATTAAACATTTTTGCATCACCCCATAATGCTCAACCTCAGGAAACATTATGTGAAAGACAGTATTCTGAACTTTATGCTTTCCTGAAGTCAGAAACAAAGCACCCAAATTAGAGATGATTAACATCTCATTTTTAAGATCAGAAGATGTATTAATTCTCTCCTGGAGAAAAAAATACATGGATTTTTGTAACTGAATTAAAAAACATGAAGCAAATGAAGTGAAGTATAGGTGGAATACAGGAAGGTCAGCACAGAAGTGCAGAACAGTTTCCCACATTTACCTGACAGGTTCCTGCCACCGTTTTAACCAGTTGCAGCAATTGGCCATTAGATTGAACATCCCTCTTCACTATCCACCCAGAGCCATCCAGAGACAACGTGGACAGGTCAGAGCAACCCAAAAAGACTCTCTTGTTCCTGCTGCTAGCAAGAAAAAAAATGGAAAAAAAAAAAAGCATGGTTAGCCCCTATATTTAACAAGGCATTTCCCTATCTGTTCATTTCCTCCTCTTTTTCCATCCTTTCAAAGTTCACCTGCCCCCCAATTTTACATACGTGGACAGCAACAACACAGTACTCCCATAAAATAACAGTGCAAGGCAACTGCACACAAGGGAACCTGTAAATTAGAGGAACAAGATGCATCAAGCTTCAAAATTCCAGTGCCTGCCTTGCTGACACATCCCACAGCTCTGCTGAGGGATGCAAAGTAAGGACCAATTTCAAGCATGAGTGAGGCTTATAAGAACGTAACAGGATAAGGCATTAAAAGCAAACACAGGATGTCCCTACCTGCTGAGTAATATTCACTGAACAGTCAACTGCTTTTACACAAAAAGATCCCACAACGAGGAAACTCAAAGAGAGTGTTTCGAGGAACTGGCAACTGTATCTAGTCATAGTCAGTAAATTAAATAGAAGGATCAATTACTTCCATCA
>NW_020956424.1:61000-104191 GCF_003031625.1 Empidonax traillii
AGGCATTAAAAGCAAACACAGGATGTCCCTACCTGCTGAGTAATATTCACTGAACAGTCAACTGCTTTTACACAAAAAGATCCCACAACGAGGAAACTCAAAGAGAGTGTTTCGAGGAACTGGCAACTGTATCTAGTCATAGTCAGTAAATTAAATAGAAGGATCAATTACTTCCATCATTTTACAACCCCACTTTCTGCTCTTTAAGGTGCAAGAAACTGAGAATATTCCTCTTTTTCATGCTGCTCTGTGAAACAGACAATGGAAAACAACCGTGTGATATGTGCTTGGCTATTTCGTTGTACACACGTTTATATTTATTTATGTTTATATATATTTATTTATGAAACAGCAAAGCTTACACAAACCATGCAGTCAAGGGCACTCTTTAAACACTCTTATTCCACTGTACAAGAGAACCTGAACTTCTCCATGGGAGAGCTGAGTGCACGAAGAACACAGAAGTTTTTAAAAAGGAGAGCAAGACAAATGCAATTATTACAAGTAGTAAAATTGGGCTCTGAAGAATACAAAATCATTAAAAAAAAAATGCAGTGCGGTATGGTGCCTCAGCCCACAAGCAAGTACCAACAAAGCCACCTTTGAGAACACAGCTACACAAATTTTCAGCTGGCTCTACCGAGAAGCAAAATGTAACAGCCCAGTGAACAAAGTGTGCCATTGTCACTCTGCCAAACGACAAAAATGTGCCATTTTCAGTGCCTGAGCATCCCCACAGAACAATTGCCACCCCACGTTGTGCAGCTGAAACCTTTTTGTGCCTGGTAAAGTCCAACAAAACCAAGCTCAGAAATACTTCACAGTTAGGCCAGTACACCGCTTATGCGGCAGGTCAGTACAAGTGCCAAGGACTGAGAATGTCAAAGATCCCAGTTTTAAGTAAGAGAAAAGGTGTAGCGTAAAGAAAAACACTCCAGATTAAGATCAAGAGGTACTCAGCAGCCCTGATGTTGGGGATCCAAAGCAATGGGCAGCAGCAAGTCCAGCATCCACAGTCACCTGATGAATATGCTTATCTGCTGTCATATCGAAGTGCAAAACCAGCACCTTTTACACATTTTACTGCAAGAGTCTACATTAAATGTTATGCCTTCGGTAGAGGCGCTTATAGTAGAGGATTTCTCTCGGTCACAGCAGGGCTTCACGTTCTTTGAAATGCAGTCAAACAAACCATTTAAACCTGGCCCTCCTCACGGGGCTTAATTATTTAACTTCCCACTGCAACGATCCTCATCTGACCTGTCTGAATTTTAATTGTTATTTTATACAGAGAGAAACTTACACAGAATTTTAGTTTCGTGTCGTTTTCAAACAGTGGGTTTTGTATATCCACTAAAGAAATCTTTGCACCCCAATTAGCAAGGTCTTAGAAGAGAAAAAGTTCTTAAGTATTCCCTAGTAATGTACATATTTCTCAGATTAAAGCGATGGTGGGTTACCATTTCACAGAAAACTAAAAACCTTCTCCTTCTAGCGGCACAAAATTCCAATTCTGCCAGGTCAAAAGATATCGGTCCTTAAAGCTGTCACTGGTCCCAGACACAACAACGACGGGCCTGTAGCCAGGGCACGATTTTAAGAACTTCCAAAAACTTATTCCTCGAGCAAAACTTAAAATTTTTGCAAACCGCCGTTTCCGAGCGTTTTAAGGAACGATTTTAGGATCGAACCCCGAGAACCGCGACGTCTTGAAAAAAACTTGGGAGCACAGGAGTGTCTGCAAGAAAACAGCTTCAGGACCTCCAGCCCTCCAGGAAAAGCGAAGTCACTACAAGAAAACAGCTCTGGGACCTCCAACTCTCCTGGAAAAGCAAAGTGACTACAAGAAAACAGCTTTGGGACCTCCAGCCCTGCAGGAAAAGCGAAGTTACTACGAGACCCACCGCGCTTCGCAGCCGCGCTCCTCCCCTTCCACAAAAACAAACAAAAAACCCAAACAAAAAAGCAGCAACTCCAAAATCCAGCCAGCCACGCACAGCTCGACTCCCCCCCGCGGCGGAAGGTTCTTTGTTTGTTTGTTTTATAAGAAAAAAACACCCACTTTCTACGGGGCGAACACCTTCCCCCCCCCCCGCTCCGCCTGCCGACCCCGCACATGGCGGAGCGCCCCCCCACCCCACCCCGGGAGCTCACCGGTGTGCGCGGCGACGGGACGCGGTGTTGTCCCCTAGGTTGCGGGGGGAGAAGGATCAGCAAGTGGAGGAGCAGCCGAGAGCGGCCCCTGTGCGGCCCCGCCGGGCCCGAAGCAGCTCCGGCCCCGGCCCGTAACCCGGGATACGGCGGATGGCGGCCGCGGCAGGACACGCTTTGATGAGTGGCGAGAGGAGCAGCCAATAGGAGCGGGCGGCTCCGCCCGCTCAGCCAATCAGCGGCGAGCTCCGCGCCATCGCCCCGCCCCGCCGCGCTCCCCCGGCCCGGGCGGGAGCGAACGCGGCGACCCTACAAAAACACGGGGGAGCGGCCGGGCCCGCTCTGCCCCTGCCCCTATCCCTGCCCCTATCCCTGTCCCGCCGGCATGTCCGTCCAGCCCCCTGTGCCCGGGCTGCGGAGCCGGCGCCCTGCTGACGCTCCCCGCAGGGCAGCGCTGCCCGGCCCCCCCCGCCCGCCCCGCCGTCCCTCCCTCCCGCCCCCGCAGCCCTGCCCGGCCCCGCCGAGCCGCGCAGTCCCGGCCGCCCCCCGGCAGCCATGGGGCCGCGGTGGCTCCCGCTGCTGGCGGTGACCATCGCCGTGGCCCAGGCGGCGACCTGTGAGTGGGGAGAGGGAGGGGAGCGGGGGGGACGCGGCGGGACGGGACGGGATGGGATGGCGGGGTTGACCCGGAGAGTGAGCGGATCCATCGATCCCAAGGGATCCGACAGCTTTTTGGGACGGTCGGGCTGTGACCCGGGGCCGTGAGCGGCTCTGGAGCTGTTCGTGGCCCAGGGGAGAGTGTCCCTTCGTGGGATCCTCTCCCGGGAACAGCCCTTGGGGGTGGACAGGTCGTGGTCTGCGGGAGACATCGCGTCCTTGTGCGGTCCCCGACTTTGGCTGAGCTCAGACCTAGGGAAGGGCTGCTTGCACTCACAGGTTAAAAACCAAATCATCATCATCATCATAATCAAGTCCTACTTCTCGAAACAAAAGTCTTTTAGTAGTGAAATAAGTCTGTATCTGGAACAAGCTCAAAGTAAGCCTCTCTCTGACCCGTTTTACTAATGATTAAACCGGCAGAAGAGAAACCCAGTGTTTACCATTCGGGCTTTCAATGTTTGTTCGCTTCTCGAAGTCAGAAATCCTGGCCCTCAGTCTCGAAAGACGAAAGTTCATTTTTGTAACTTTTTTTTTTTTTTTTAATGAGTCTTCTAGCGAATGTTTCATAATGTTCTTTTCTCCCGATTTCATCACGTTTTCGGCTCTGTGTATCTTCTCCATCGCGTACCTCGTCACTTTCTCTTTTCTCAATGGCAGTGTCAATAGCTCATGCGAAATTTCTGCGGTCCATGTCGTCCGGCTTCCTATCCCGGTCTCTGAACAATGGCAGGGATTCCTGGAATGACAGGGAGGCAGGAAGACAAAACAGCTTAATGATGCAGCTCGTACCCTTCAGTAATCCTAAAGGAAAGTGGCTACTCTGCTGGTCTTAGTGCAGTTGTTTGGTCAAACACCCAATGCGGGACACACTTTGGAGAAGGGACAGATGAATAGTAGTGGCTGACTTTTATTTTGTTGGCTGCATGAAGCTGGTGTCACTGAGAAGCATTTTGGGAGACTCCGGTCCCTGGAATTTTGTGGCTGTTTGCAATACAGCAGCATCACGTGTCCTTTTTGTTCAGTTTGTGGAGGCTCTTGAGTTTTTGGGAGAGAGCAGGACTGGGCTAGAGCTGCTTTCAGTGACTGGGGGTTTAGGTAAGCAGGTTTAAGTGGCCCACTTAAGGCCGGTTTATGGTTGCATCTACACAACAAAACAGCTGTAAGAAAACAACTGAATCTCTTCCTCTCCTACAATTTTTCTTTCTTTAGTAGCATTGCTCTTAAACAGGTACTTGATATGTCATCACTGCACGGTGTCTGTACAACACCTATGGAAATTGTGAGGCTGTTGAGTCGCAGGACCTTCAGCGATCACCAAGTGAAACACACCAAGCACATGAAGGGTTAACTGTTGGTTTGGCAGGCTCAGAAGTGGGCTGGAGTTTCCTGTAATCAAACTGGCAGCAGCAGTAGCAGTCAGGATTGTTTTTTAATAAAGGTCCTGTCATAATCTGTGTAGTTAAAACAGAGATTAATAAATACACTAGTAATTCTGTGCAGGGAAGTTGGAATATTGGCGCTAAACCCCATGGAATTTGCTGTGAGTTACATGTTTTATTTACACTCAGTGTCATAGGAAATCAGCTTAGGAGAAGGATAAACAGCTCTGATGTAGGAGAGAAGACCTATTTCCATTACCCCACTGTATATTGGAGACATGAGGTAGGGTAGGCAGTGTTATATCTGTTTGCGTGCACTTACAGTAAATAAAACACAAGAAAACCTCAAAACTGCGTGAAAATGAGAATGATGCAGCTAAAGGTCAAAACAAGGTTATTTGAAGTCAGCTGTGAATTAGGCCTCATCTGCACCACAGAGCCTGTGCCCCAAAGCTATGTCAGCGTGTTTGTGCTGGTAGAAAACATCAAATGCAAATAAAATCAGCAGGTGTGACACAAAATTTTACTTTTTATGTTGTCACTCCTTTTGCCTCAGAATAAATGGTGCTTCGGTATCCTTCTTATTATCTTGCTTTTAGGCACTGACAAAGCATTTACTCAAAGTAATTAAAATAAGACTGCTAGCAACAGTTGGTGGTAAATAAGTTATCAAAGTGTTTTCCTGGGAATGCTTTCCAGTGCAGCTAGGGTTCAGAAAAGGTCTCAGGAGGCCTTTCCTGTCCTGTCATCTCCCTCTGCATTTTGCCAGTCTCCCAGGGGACAGCATGTTAGTGGTGGGCTTTTGGATTGAGAGAAAAGGTCTAAGACATCCACAGCTGCACAGTTTCCAATTCGTTACTCCTCCTCTCAGCTCAGTGAAGAACAATCAGAAAGTCCAAACCCACCTCTTGGAATACACTGTTAACAGTCCTTCTTGAGGCACACTTCTGGAGTGCCTTAAGGATTGTGAAAGTGGAAGGCAGCAGCAGAGGAGAGCAGGCTTGAAGCATCTCTTTCGTGACGAGAATTCTGTGGGAAGTGGAGGCCCAGGAAATGAGGTGAGATTGTTCTTTCTCCAAGCAGTTTCCTCGAGGATCAGTCTCACCTTGCAGCGTCCCTTCTGTTCTCCAGTAGAAGCACCACGTGGATTAGCATGCCTGCAAGAAAAAAACGAATCATCAAATAGCAGACTGATACACTTATGAGCAGGGAACAAGACAAGCTGACCTCTCCTCTTTGCATCCCTAAGCAGCTTGGTGGTTGCTCTTTGAGATAAAGGGGTGCTTTAAAACCTGAGGGGTGTGCTGTGGTACATCCACCTTACGCTAAGGAAATTTTGTCTGTTGCCTTTCTGGAATGATTAATCTTACCAAATGGATCAGTTTGGAAGTACAAGCTCACCCCACGTGAAGTACGTTCGGGATGCTGTAACAACAGAAAGGTTTCTTCAGGTCATTATCCAAGGTGCAGAGTGCTTCAGCTTTGTTCCCTGGAACTTGCTAGAGACCTTAATGTGTTCAGGTTGGTCTGGTTTTATTAAATATGTCATCTAAAAGCCATTCTCCATTCAGGTTCTGAGCCTCATTAGCTGCTCTTCTTAAGTTTTCTCTTCCCTGTTGTCTCTAAAAAGAAGACCGAGACCGAAGCAAAAATATCTTTCATTTTTAGTATCATTTCTCAACTCACCCATTTGTTCACCAGCTGTGTAAAAGTTAATAAAATGACAATAACAAGACATGGGAAAATTAGGTAACAACGCATAACATGATGGATCTGAAATATAAAAGTTAGCTAGGATTCTGTTTTGTCTTGGTAAACTGTGAGTGTATTCATAGGTTATCTGAGATTTCTCACCTTTGTCTTGTTCCGTGCAGTTCTGAAACAATAAAATTACATTTATGTTAATTACATATAACAAGTACCCTGATTTTGTAGTTTTGGTCTCACATGACTTAAACGACTTATATTACAGGTAATATAAGAGGCTTTGCAGCTTTTTTCCACTTAGGGGGCACATATCTCATTTTGTAATACTCATATCTTCAAAAAAAAATCATATATCTTGTGCTGAATATGAGAGTTAAATTGTGCTTCAGACATAGCATTGCACAAACATTTTGGTGACTCAGAATTTTTTTTTTTTCCTTGTCAGCAACAGCTCCCCCAGACACAGAAAACACATTCCTGGGATTTCTTGCCCACAGTTTTCAAAATGACAGTGAACTCAGCTCCTGACTAAGCATTTAATTTGGAATTTTGTGTTAGGTTCCTCGTATTTATTCAGTGTTTACAACTTTGCTCAGCTGTTAAAAAGGTGGATAAATAATGACAGAGCTCCTTTGTTTCTCTCAAGTTCTATCCCAGCAATATGCCTCTCAGTTCCTGCTGCGGAAACGTCGAGCCAACTCCTTTTTGGAAGAAAGCAAGAAAGGAAATCTAGAGAGAGAATGCATTGAAGAATTGTGCAATAAGGAAGAAGCCAGGGAAGTCTTTGAAAACAATCCTGAAACTGTAAGTATTTCATGAATATCTGTGACATAGAGAATTCTTTGCAGAGGGAAAGCCAGAAGTACATAAAATTCACCCTTCAAAGCTGTAAGAACCTTAATGAAAGGGCTAGATTTAATTACTGCAAGATTTTTTTTTTCAAAGTGTGGAGAACTCTCTTCCTCAGTTTGGTACCACTGCACATTTTTTGGTAGCAGGTATATTTTATTTACCTTCTGGCTACAAAAGGTTTATTATGTTTTGCAAACAATGTCAGTTCCAAGTTCTGTCTTTGATAACATTGGATGTATTTGGCAATATCAGTTGTTAATTTTAAATAGTTTCAGTAATCAGTGGTCAATTGCTTTTAATAATTTTTGCTTTAGTAACACTTTTCATTTTGGGATGAAGTTTCTGTGAGAAGTTAAATGTATTCCAGGGGGGTTTGTTTGTTTTTAGGTTGAAAATGGGAAATAAAGGAGGCTGGCTCTGCATCTAATAACAGCATCAGACCAGATCCTCCCACTTGAAGAGAGTTTTCAAAGCAATTTTGATACCCAGTTCATTTTCACTGTCTTCATCTTGCAAGTTCCCAATTCATTGCAGTGTCTTAATCTCTCCATTGAACCTTGTGTGTATTAAATAATCTGCTTGTTTAGCCTAAAGAACAGCGATATAGAAAACCTGGCCTATATTCTGTGAGTCAAAGTAACTTTTTAATTCCTTTGTAGTCCTAATACCAATATATTTTAGAACTTGTTCAGTGATATAGTTTGCTCTAATTTTATCTACCTGAATTTTTTTCTTTTCTTTCTGCAGGAGTATTTTTATCCCAAATATTTAGGTAAGTCCAAAAAAAAACCAGACCCTAAACAACTCCAGTGTATAATTCAGTGATCCTCTCATTTGGATAATACTGGTTTAGTTATTCTACCCAGAGCACTTGAATGATTTCCATGCTGATTATAATGCACAGAATCTCCCTGAGCTCTTGGAGATTGCTCTGTGATCAGCCACCCTTAACGTGCCCAGACAAGTTTCCTAATTCAAGCTTAGGGAACAGACCCTTTGAAGATGGATGAGCTTGCTGTGATTTCAGCCTAAATGAGCGCTGGTGTCATCAGCAGATCGTGTGGGTTTGCATTTGCAGACTGCCTTGCCTCCCATCGAGCTGGGGTGTTCAGGGTTGCTGCGGTTACTCCCGATTCTCCAGCTGACCTGAGGGACTGTGTCAAGGGTAAGTGCTGCTGTTAAATGCTTCACCCAATGCACTCACATCTCAGAACACATGCATGGCTTCAAAGCAGTTCCCATAGGCAGAAAAACAGACAAATAACCGCTTAACTCAATAATCTAAAGCAGAAATGGACTAAAAATGTTGGGTGAGACAGGGCATTTTCAGAGAAAGCAGTATAAATGACTGGGTTTAGCTTTGTGAAACACCCTGGAAAAGAACCATAACTAAGTGCAAAATGGAAGGCAAAACTCTCCTGGAAACAGAAGTGTCCTACATCAACCCCCCAATATTCCCCAGTGCCTCTGTACTCTACTATGTCTTTAACTCTTTGCATCTAGCAAGTCACGTTAATATTAATATATCTGCATATTTTGAACTTTGCTTTCTGAGGTCTTGCTGGCACATATAAAGAATCTTCAGTTGCTTTTTATGATGCAGATTTTTGTGTCGCTGAAGTTGATATTTGTAAGGGGTACTTGTATTATACCCTGATGTATCCAGCCTACCCTTGACCTGGATGGGCAAGGCAACCTGAGGTGCCAGTTTCTCTGTAAAAGTGACCCTCCTTGAACAGAGAAACTCAGCTAATTTTGAAGTCTTGGCATTCTTGAGACTTTCATCTGTCTAGTGAAATTTGTGGTGATATAACAAGGCAGAGCACTGTTCTTTAAAAAGTGAAATACATCCTTAAAATGTAATGAAAACAGTAAGAAGTCTGAATTTGGCCATATTTTGCAGGTATTGGCATGGTTTGGGAAGTAATTTGTCTCCTAGTTGTTTTCTGTCTGACAAAGAAAGTACTGATGTCTTGCATCAAGCCCTTTCCTCTTTCATGACATGGAGGAGGAGAAGAAGAATAAACTGATTTCTTGAGGAAAAATAACCCCAAATAACAACCCTTTTCAATGCTTTCCATCCCACAGAAATTTCCAACCAGTGCAGCCCCCTGCCCTGCCATAAAGATGGATATAAGGATTGCGTAGATGGACAAGGCAAATACACCTGTGTCTGCAAACCGGGGTGGAGAGGAGAGAACTGTGAAGAAGGTACGGCCTTTGATCTCATGTGTTGGTTCTCAGGAGTACAACTACAGCTTTGCTGTCATTGAACGGTGTCTCAGTGCGTTTGGTTTTGTTTTCCTCGCAGATATAAATGAGTGTGAAGACTTAAATGGAGGTTGTAGCCAACGCTGTGCCAATTTACCCGGGAGCTACCGCTGCTTGTGTGAAGATGGATACTTCATGCGCCCCAACAAATGGGATTGTGCAGGTACAGGGTGAGACTTAAGAACACTATTCCATGACAATACATTGCCTGCTGACTAGGGAGAAGAAAGAATTTAGTCCCACAGTTCCATAAATGCTCAAAGTTCATAAAAGGTTGTGTTGCCTCTGAAAGATGCAGCCCTGCTTTGACTGGGCTACTCACTGCCAGCTTTTCTGACAACCACGTGGTGAACCAGATCCAGGAGAAAAAGAAAGAAAGAGGAAAAAGGCTATAGATGAGATTCTTCTTCATTTCAGAGCTCCACAGAGCTTGGTTTTGTCCCTTGCCAGTCTCACATAGGCTTTAAGTGTGCTAAAACAAGAATCTAAAGTGGTGTGACCAGCTAATACTGTTACCATGGAAATCCTGCCTGGCCTTAGTTTGAATCATTCCTAATTAGTGATGGTGCTCTTTCAGGAGTTTGAAATTCACTGGAGAAGAAACTATTAATGAATCCAAAAATTCTCATAATGGAGAGAGAGATTTGGCTTTTATTCACCCAGAATAATTTTTTTTTTTCTGTGCCTGCCTCTATCTGTTATTATTGACCAGGACCTACATGCTCATTCCAGTCCAGATAAAGACCATGTGCTGACATAGTTAGCAATTCTTACTGCATAATTAGAAAAAAAAATACAACTTCATTTTATTTTGATGTCATGTTTTACTGCCAAACTATGACAACAGTTTTGGGTAATGTCAGATAATTTAAGAGGCTGAATTTGATGGCCATCCTCAGCTATCGCTTTCTTTAGTCTATAAATTTTTGTGAATTTAATAACTTTCAAAGTAATGCCAAAACAACCAAAGATTGTGGTTTTGTCAGAAAGGGCAAGTAGATAAGTTGGTTAGAATCTCTGTGATTCTTGAAAAGATACTGGAAAATTTGGTTAAAAAATTAATCAAAGCTGAAAATAGACCACTGTACCTTAGTACCTCGAGTACCAGTTCTGTCATTTGATAAACTGGATTTTAGTATTTCATTACATCCAACTACAGTTACACAACTAGGAATTTGGAATACACATGGTAACTGCAGAAAAGTAGTCCAAATTCGGGGAATCTTTGACTTAATAAGGTTCCAAGAGTCCTGGCAAGCCAGGGGCAGACTCTGTTCTCTCCCTGTGGTTCACCATTTCCACTACTACAGAACCACAGAGAAAACTGGAATGATCCCTGCACGCACAAGGGGGGATGAAGTACTACCAGGGATCTGATATTTTTCTGTCCAAAAGACATTTAACAAGATTGATGCCACGTGCTGAATCCAATTGTCACATCTGCATCGTGGAAATGACAGTGAAAAATTGGAAACCCCCCAGAAGACAGACACTAAAAGGGTTTGAGGGATAGAGAGACAAGTGAGGGACTTGAACACCTGTCAGCAGAGCCAATTAAAAGACAATTGTGACATGAATTGATTGTAGCATGAAAGAACCTCCAACAGGATTATCTCTTGTCTTTCTTTCTGGATGTCTTTTTTTCTAAGGTAGGATTTTATTCTGCAGTCTGGTTTAGTTTGTAGGAAGCCTGCAGGCAGTTTCTCTCCCTGCCTTTCTGGACAAGCATCACTTTTCCTGTTACCCACAGAACACAGGAAAGAATGAGAGAGATGATAGGCAGGCAGAGAATTTTTCTTCCACTAAGGGCATGCAGAGGTGTCTTTTCCCTCTGGAAATCTTCATGGCTATGGCTGTATTCTGCTATGAAAGCATGGCAGACCAGTTTTCCAGCCTCACCCAGTTTGGATAGGGTTAGGAAAAGAAGTGATATGGAAGATAGTGACTTGGTTTTTAATAACTTGTTTGTATTTCTAGATATAAATGAGTGTGTGCTACATCCAAACATCTGTGGGACAGCCATCTGTAAAAACACCCAGGGAAAATATGAATGTGAATGTGCAGAGGGCTACGCATACAATTCAACTTCCAAGAGCTGTGAAGGTAGGGCTTGGCTCCCAATCCCCCTCCTTTCCTTATTCCCAGACACTGGATTCTCAGTTCATGGGATCTCTCCTTTCCCACTGCAGGGAGGACTTTCAGTCCAAGCTCTAAAAAACTGTCTGACATGTTTCTTGCAGGTACCTTGGACCAATGTGTTGAGCATCTGAACATCACTAGAGTATTTTGTCTTAGAATGTATTTTTTTTTATCTCTCTTGGTTAAAGGTTTTGTTTAATACACATCAGAAATTAAATTTCAGTTGTAGGACAGCTACGAAAGCTCTTAAGAGTTTTACAACGAAGAGGAATTTTCTACATTGCCAGTTGAAGAAAAATATATCAATGACTGGTTTTTGTATTTTAGATGCTGCCTTTATGTTACTGCTCAAAAGGACACAGAAACAGCTTCTTGCTGGCCATGAATCTTTTGCTCCATGGCTTTTCCTGCAGGTTTCTTGTAACAAAGCTCTGCACAGTGCTAGTGATTGCACATCCAGATGTCAGCTCTTTGGTCCAGTTACTATGGGATTAAAATGTTACTGACAATTGTATATCCCTGTGAGCACCAAAGTGAGAAAAACTTCACAGTAATTTATCTGATTCTTGCTCCTCTCGGTATTTTCCTCAGATAGATTCAATTCGATGCAACCCACGCGAGTGCTGCTGTTCTAGGCTGCAAGATGAGGATGCTACAACGAAAAGTCTCACCTCCTAGGAGGAGATTATGCTGCTAAGCTTTTAGACCCTGCTGTAACCACATTAAATGAGTCACCAAATCCTTTCTGAGGACAGGATAGTGCAGACTGACAGGAATGCCAAGTGACATTAGCTTTTCATTGGCATGTTGCATGTAGATGGCCAAACTCAGTTACGGTTATTAGAAAAAGTGAATTTACTTACATTTATGCGCAGCTCTCTCTGTGATGACAGATTCCAGTAGACTGGAACAGCAAAGGGTTTGTTTTCATCTTTTCCTCAGCCATTCCTGGGAGAATGTTGCTGCAGTTCTTCATCCCTGCTGGAGATGGGAGACACTATGAGTGGAAAATACCTGTACAGTCCTGTCTTTGTTTCACAGTAACCATACAATTTTAGACACACTGTTCGATTATCTTTCTCTCACTTTTGCAAGTCCAAACGCCTTGCCCAAAAAAAAAAAAAAAATAGGTAATGGAAATGAGTAAGTACACTTACTGTGCTAGAGGAGTCTATCCTGCAGTCAGGAGAACTGAACCCATCTCTTCAAGGATCAAGGTTTTCTCTTTAATCTTTAAAAAGAAGAAATCTCAGCATAGTATAAAACAGATTTAAATGCGTGCATTGGTACAAAATTGTTTATTCCCACTAGGAGGGCCATTTGTTTCAAAAGGAGTGTTGCAGTTACTTTAATCTGAGGCTCCAAATCACCCTTATTAGAGTCTCTTGTCAGGGGGAGGTTTTGTTTGTTTTTACATCAGAACTGTAAAATCTACAGTTGGCCTTTTACCCAGCCTTTCGTTTTTAAATTATTTGTTGTGTACAACCTGCTAAACAGAAAATGAAGTTCCTTGAGTTGATTTAGCTTATTGGCAGCTCAAATCAGCCTGTTGTCTCCACAAGCAGATGCTGCCTGAAACTCAGCTATTTATGAGATGATTGTATTTAATTTTGAAAGGCATTTTGCCCTGAGATTATTTTGGTTTTATGTTAATAAAGCAGGTCCTTTCTTCACACACTTGCCCTATATACTCTTAAGATTAAATCTAAGCTCTGATGATGCCTTATAGGGAAAGGAAGAGGTCTGACCCAAAATGGTATTTCTGCCATACGTGGTGGTCATTTATGAGGTCTCTTTCATTAATTAAAACATGTTACAGCTCGGTTTCTTAGTGCCTCACAACTCAGGCCAAACTGTCTGCAGCTCTCCACACCAGGGCTCTCTATCAGATTAGTAAGTCTTACGCACCCAGCAGGTAATTCTGGATTGTAAATTTTACACAGGAGACGTCCAGGAGCGTTAGTTTAGCTTAGCAGCAGTCATCTGATGAATTCCTGTTCTTCCAGAGAACCCATCTTGTCCATTATTCCACTAATTTGTGTTAGTTTATCAGTCTGTTCCGAGAATAAGTCTTCCTGTATGCTTCCATTTCTCCTAGATATCGATGAATGTGCTGAAAATAATTGTGCTCAGCTCTGTGTAAACTCTCCAGGAAGTTACAGCTGCTACTGTGATGGCAAGAAAGGGTTCAAGCTCTCCAAGGACATGAAGAACTGTGAGGTAAGACTGTGCTATGCAAAATTCCACGTGGCAAATCACAAAATTGGGTATTTCTTGATAGCAGGATAAATTAGATTAAGGCAAATAGGAAGCTATTTGAGAACAGATTAAAAATTGCTGGAGATTCTGATCTATGGTTTGGCTCACAAAGCAGACCTGGTAGGGATTTGGATGCCATTCAGTTCATGAGTGTTCATTTACAGGAGTCCTGTCAAAAGAAACTTGCCTTAGCCAGTCATCTTCATTCTCTGCTGTTTCCAAAATAAGCCTCAGCTTTCTCCTCTCAAACAAATAATTTCAGTTCAGCCAGCTCAGAGGCAGAGTGTTCCATTTGCCCATATGTTCCCAAGTTTTCCTTAGACTGCACAGAAGTTTGCACTCACTGTTTCAGAATCTCTCTGTGCTTTGCCTGTTTGGATTGAAAAAAAGCCCCACCAGCTCCGGATTGTTTTCCACAGTTCTCATCTGCCATAGCTGAAGAAAAAGCACTCAATAATACTTGCCAATTGAAGAACATCCTGCAGCCAAAACTGGCTGTTCTTGCTCAGTTTGGAAATTTACACTTCTTAGTAGCAGAAACTTTGAAACTCTGGAGGACCAGAATTCAAGGATTCCAGTTCAAGGGTTTTCTTCTGTTCTCTGTGTACTTTGAAAGGTGCAGGCGGGCTGAGACCTGTTTTGTGAAGGGAAATCACACAACAAGTGCCAACAAAAAAAAACAAACCACCTCTAACAGAGTCTAACCAAATTTGGATTGAACTTCAGGAGCAAGATCTGACACAAGTTCTGGCATCTGTGTGTTAGATCTTGTTGGCACCTTCTGAAGTTTAGTATCTGAGCAACACTTGGCATAAATTCTATTCCATTTTGCTCCTCCTTGAAATAGTAACACGTAATGAGGCTGGAAGAGGCTCTTACTTTTAATGCTGTTGTTCAAATGTGATTAATTCTCTATCTGGAAGTTAGTTTTAAAAGAGTTTAATCAGCTGCAAATAAATGCAGTCTACAGACTAGTGATACCAGCAGGCTTAAAATGAAGAAGCCATAAAATTCAAGATGAGCACCTCTACATTTACTGGAACTGCTGCATCAGGAGTACAGAAGTCAGAGTTTGGGAACTGCATCAATAACTTTTACAGGAGTGCAGCATTTCCTGAGAACAGAAAAGTTCTCACACCTGTTCCTGATCATTCTGTTCTGCAGTACTGCTATTCTGCCATCATGGGGTGTTTTGAGTGATAAGATTAGATCCAAATGACTTTTAGACTTTTTTTAGACCCCTCAGTGAGGCAGGTGCTCTAAACCCCATGCTGGGGTCTTCCCGCCTCTCTCCACACACACAGCCCAATTTCCTGGACCTAAAGGAATCAGTCTTTTACTTCTAAATGAAATAGTACATTTTACTTAATCACAAAATTACACTTTCAGAAGATAAGTCAGCAGTGCCTTAGAATGGATGCTTGGCATTGCTTTACTGAACATTTTCCCAGTTTAAACTTGCACCCCACTCCTGAATAGAAACATCTTTGTTTAAAACATCAGGTGGATGAATAGCTGAAGGAATAAGCACAATTTCCCCCCTGCCATTGCAAGCGTGATTACTCACACTGACTTTGGCAAGAGCATTAGGATTAATCCTAGTGTTACATACTGTTTGTAGTTGCCACAAATACTTGGAATTTTTTACCCTTTCCCTGATAATGTGCTCTTAGGGGTTTCATAGTCCCACTATTCCAGTAGGAATTGTGGTGTTGCTTTTGTCAACGTTCCTTTCCAGAGCTCAAATAAGACAAGTACATTCAAGGAACAGCCAAGACAGAAACATATTATTTAATCTGTTACTTAATCCACTTGTAAATTGTTACTTTTTATTCCAGGTAAATGATTCTAGTTGTACTAAAGGTCATTTAGCTATGAGTAGCTGTAAGTCAGTATTGATAAAGAAAAGAAATCACCTTTTTTTAATGCAATCTTCTCAGGACACAGCTCTGACCCATCCCCTTCTAACACCTGATCAGGTTTAGATTCTACAGAACTTCAATAATGGAGCTTGGCAGGACCCCCAGTATGGGGGTGTCAGACATCCCTGGTGAAAGGGAAGCACCTGATGGAAGATTCGAATCCTTAATTCAAATACTAAATATTTAAATAGTAGTTTTGATCCACCAGAACGGTGTTCCAACCTGAGTTATCCTCCAGCAATTTAAATAATGGACATTTCAAAAGCAAAACCACACCACTTCATTTGTACATAGGTATTCAAGTTTTAAAAAGCCCAAAAACCAGAGGTAAGCCATTCTTTAGAAACAAAAAAGGACAGGACAGCAGCCAACAGGAGTGCTTCATAAGCTATCACAATGCATTAACAGGCTTTTTTTCTCTATTTTCAGTCTATTACTGAGTGTATCCCACTGAACCTCGAAAAGAATTATGAACTCCTTTACCTGGCAGAGCAATTCATTGGAATTCCCGTCCTCTACCTAAAGTTTAAATTGCCTAATGTCACAAGGTAAGCACTGACTGGTTATAGAAGCGTGCACTGGCATTATGGACATCTGTGCTCATTGATTTTCTGAGGGTTTAGAAAGAGTGCCTTGCATGCATAAATTACATCACCACCTCCACAGTGGTTAAGGTACCTTTGTGTGAAGAATGAATTATCTCAGGTTCCACAACATGTCTGTGAATAACTGGGTTGAAGTCTTGAGGCAGTTACACTCCCCATTCCCAGTGCTGCTGTAAGGAAGAGGGGTGTGGGACAAGGAGTTCCCAGAGATCCAGAACTGAATGGGGAGAAAGGGAAGAGGATTGAGGGCAGTAAGTTTCATAGGCAGTGGGTGCTCTTGGTTTGTGGAGAAGAGAGCAAAATGATTGTGGCTTTCTCACGGCAGAAGCTTCCTCTGGAGGAAACAGCAGGGGCTGGGGAAGATGGGGATACAGATACAGAAAGGCATTTAAAATTATCAGCAGAAAATCCAGAGATTATAGGAAAATAATTACTGTACAGCTCCCAGTTAAATATGGGAATGCCTTCAGTTTGGATGTTGCTGGTAGTTCACACATGCTCTGGGTAGAAGCTGTGACACGCCCTGCACTTACTGCTGAGAAACAAAACCAGGCCAGCATGTTCCAAGGACAGCACCTTGTCTACAGATTTTCTTTACAGCTGTCAGAGCAATTGTTAGTGCTGGTGACCCCTTTATTACTTGTGGACTTGAGCTGAAATTGCAGCTTGACTTCCTGACAGAACAATTTGAAGGTAACAGCAGCAGCAGCTGTTTGAGCTGGTGGTCCCCAGAGCCCCAGAACCTTACAGAAGGACATAAATACTGAGAACTTTCTCCTGTGCTGCTGGTCCAAGTCAGCCAAGCATTAATGCTGTCCTGGAAGACCTTTCTGGGGTGATAAATGTTTGAAGGTGTCCTGAGAGTGTCTGTGTAAATACAGGACGGGTCTGGGTGCAGGTCTGGGGATGGGCAGCTCCATCTGGCGGAAAAGGAACAGCACTGAGAGTGAAAAGCACCCCAATTAATCACAACTGCCTTCAGAAAGCCCTGACTTCCAAATGCTTTGCTTTGCCCTTTCATCTTTAACCTATTTTATCCATTCCCAGAGCTTCAGGAGGCGCAGACTCCCATTTTGCCACACACACACGTTCGGCCAAGATCCAGATAACAAACCCTCAGAAATCAGAGAATGGCACATGAAAGGCAGCATAACCAAAGCAAATTGCCAGCTTACAATCATTGTAGGACAACACTTGGCAAGCCTTGTTGTACTGAAGCACATCCTCGCTCATATATTTTGTCTGCATCACGTCCCCACAAAACGCAATGGGAATGTTACATCCATCTTATTCCAGGGAGGGGGATGTCCTTCACGTGTAAGGCTCACAGTGGATTTGGGAACTGAACCAAGGTTCTTTCAAGTGCCAGCTCAGCCTGTTCATCTGGAAACTTTTCACTGGATTCTGGTGAACAAGGCTCCCATTAAATTCTGCTTTTGACTAATTGTTTGCAAACATCACAACTCCTCAGCTGCAGAGATACCGAAAGGTTCATATCCATGAACTTTTTTTAACCCTGCTAATGAGCTATCATAGGCCATACAGCATTTCATGTTTCCTGTCTCCTTATTGAGATTCCTTGTTCACAACTCAGATTTACAGCAGAGTTTGATTTCCGGACATATGATGCAGAGGGAGTTATCCTGTATGCAGAATCCTTTGACAGTTCAGCATGGATATTGCTGGCTCTTCGTGATGGCAAGATTGAAATTCAGTTCAAGAATGAATTTGGAACAAAACTCACCAGTGGAGGCAAAGCCATTAATGATGGGCTGTGGCATATAGTAAGTTGGGTTTTCTTCTCCCCTTTCCTTCCTTTAAACCTCTGTGGAAACATTCTGTGTTTATCAGTAAAGTAGGGAGAAACTAAGCAGCCATTAAAAGATTAAAAATCATGCACTCACACCCGAGATTTAAAAATCAACCAAGAAATTCACAAGAATGCCTTACATCAGGAAGGAACTTGTGTTGCCTGTTCGCAGCCAAGAAAGGGACAATCACCACGAGCTGTCAACATAGCAATTATTCTTTTTAAACATGACAAAGGAAGTGGCAGAATATTGAAAAGTGTGACTGCACGGTCAAGTGGCTAGTTATTAGATACTTTGTGTTTACAGCGAGTTTTACGCTTGCTAGACCAAAATCCATTTTGTTCTTCAAGCCTTCCTCTCTGAGATGAAAGGCCTGGCTCACTTACTCCATCTATAACAGCTACATTTTTGTGTGTGTATGTGTATCTAATTATTTGTATCTTGTTCCAGATATCAGTTGAAGAACTGGAGCACAGCATCAGTGTGAAAATAGCCAAAGAAGCTGTGATGAGTATTAACAGCCCAGGAACTCTTTTTAAGCAGTCCCAGGGTTTCTTGGAGACTAAGATGTACATTGCAGGATTGCCTCGCAAAGTGGGTGATGCTCTTGTTAAACAGGTAAATGAAATGACAAGGCTGATGTTGATTGATACTGTTCTGTTTGTTTAGCTTTGTTTACTTAGGAGTCACAGAGGAAGCAAGTTTGGCACGGAACCCGTTCAGGAAATGAAAATGTGGTTATTAGACAGACCACTGTTCTGAAAATAAAAGCTTTGTGTTCTGCCTTCAGGAAGGTTTCAGTGGTAAAAACGCAGAGCTTTTGGTCTAATCTTTCAGGATTCTGTAACCTGTCTCCTAATAAAGCTTTAAGATTCCCTAAATCACCGTCACTTCTGCTGAGAGGGCATTTTGGGGTGATTCTTGTTTGTGGGGCTGGCTTTGGCAGGCTCTGAGCAGGTGCAGAATTTACTGTGCAGGCAGCACAACGAGCTTGCATTTTTACTGGGTTTTATTATAGCCCAGGCTGGTGGAGCCCTGTGGTTCTTTCACTCTTCTAACCTCAACAGCTCGTTCTGGGGATGGGCTCAGTCAAGTAGCAACTGTCAAACTAGTTGGCAAGGGGAACTCTACACCTTGTTATTTATTTAAAAAAAAAATCTACTTTTGCTCAAAAGTGAGGCAGAAAGAAAAAGTATGAAACAATGCAATGACATCCCCTTATCCAATAGAGAGCAATTCCAGAAATTCCTTTGTGTTTTGGTATAAGAAAAAGATGAAGCTTTCAACAACTAACAATGCTAGTGATTACTGTCTTTCATCTACCAAAAGGCTGCTGGCCTGTTGTTCAGGTCACAACACGAGCTTTGAAAGTTGAAGGAGTCTGTTTTTGTACAGATCACTGGCATCAAAGTGGGAAACAGTAAATCACAAATACCTTTGGAAGGCTCAGATACTAAAAGCATGCCTTTTGTTTTCTCCCAGCATCAGTGCTATAGCCTATGGCATTGATAGGACTATTGTTAACTCCACAGAAGTAAAATAATGTAAAATAATGCCTTATTTTTGACATTTTTAAAACAACTTCGAAGGCAGACCCCTAACACTGCAGTTCTTCTCCAGATTAACCCTCGATTAGATGGCTGTATTCGTGCCTGGAACCTGATGAATCAGGGACATTCAGGTGTAAAAGAAGTTATTCAAGAGAAACAAAGCAAACACTGTTTAGTGTCAGTGGAGAGAGGATCCTTCTACCCTGGCACTGGGATGGCAGCATTTCAGATAAACTACAGTGAGTATTTTTTTTTGCACATGCAATTTTTGCTTCTCAACAAACATCCTGTCTTGAGACTGTAGGTGCATCTCTTACTCCTTCCTGAACCCACAACTTCCTTACCTGACCTCCTGCCTTAACTTTCAAATTTGCAACCCACAATCTCCCTGTGCACACTTGAGAGCCCCAGTCTCTTGGACATTGTCCCAAATCCTGTTGTCATTATACTCTTTCCCATCCCGAATGCCGTGCTACCCTTTATCCCCAATCATTTTCATCCCAAAACTTGCTGTTCTCTCACAGTTTCTAATTCACCAGCACACTTAAAAGGATTTCTCCAGCGTTTTGTATTCTGTGCTTCCAACCAACTTACATCAGTTTCCTGTGCCACTCAAGCTGTAGATGTAAAAGGGTGCGAGAGCTGCCAGTTTTTCTCGGCAGTTGTTTATGGGTAAATTATTTTTTTCGGGTTTAATTTTGAACTGACCTCTCATGAATGTGGCACCTGTTCCACGTTACAATGGAGAAGGTAGCAAAAAAAAAAAAAAAAAAACCAACCAAAAAAACCCTCCAAAATTTCATAAACACAGAAGATATAGGATTAAAAGTTAGGTGGGTTTTGGTTTTGGGTTTTTGTTTTTTTTTTTTCTTTTTGGTTGGGTTTCTTTACACTTACAGTTCTTTCTATAAGTTCCGAAGTTCACTGCTTTGTTTCTGAAGATTATTACTAATTTTTCCATAGCAGGCAGGAGATTAAATGCTAATTTTTAACACCTTATTAATTTTTCATTCCCAGATGGATTTACTAATTTCAAGTATTCTTTTTAAAACAGATAACCCTGACAGTGCTGAAGATTGGCTAATAAATGTGACTCTGAGTATTCGCTCATCCACAGACACTGGTGTTATGTTTGCCTTGGTTTCTAATGAAACAGTGCCTCTTGCATTGTCCATAGTGGACTCTAACTCCTCTGACTCACAGGTGATCTTACAATTATCATAGCAATTAACTGCATATAAGTCTCACATCTTGGTTTTGTCTCACTCAACTTACTGCCCCATTTGTGAAAAAATCGAGCTACAAAAGCCACTCACATGTGCTTGCACGGTAGCCTGACTTAATATTTTGAAAAGGATTTATGTCATATAGTGATGTGCAGAAAATATATTTCTATTAGAAAATGTATTTATATTAATGACTGATTAATATGTGTTAATGTATTTCTATTAATGAAAATATAATTGTATTAGTTATGTCACGATTACATAATGTAATCTTATTTCAGATCCATGACATCACGATTTCCTTAATCTTTCCTTCTTTAGCCTTTCCTTCCAAAGTATAATTATGTGTTCAAGTTATTCGTGGCACCTTCTGTGATCTCCCCCTTTTTCCTCTCTAGAAAATCGCTGTGACCATTGGAAGCATCACCGTTAAACATCTGGAATCAAAGAAGTTATGTACCCCCAGGAGGGTGCAGGTTGGACTTTTAGTAACCAAAGAGGAACTTAAGCTGTCTGTGGATTCACACACAGACAGAAGCAGTTCAGAGCACCTGTCTGTCCTGAGCCAAGCCATGATGGCAAATGTTGTCACTTACTTGGGTGGGCTGCCAGGTAAATCCTGTTTGTTTATTTTATCTATTATTATTTCATTTATTTGTACAAGCCTGTTTATCTTCAGCCTTACTCAAGCTAGGAAAAGCCTACAATTGTAAAAAAAAAAAAAATATGTGCTGCTTGTTTCATCCAGCTTTTAAGAGAACCTGCTTTTCAACAGCAGCATTATGTGGCCCCTTAAGGCCTGGGTCTCTCTCTAGATGTTTTTAATTTGGAAAATATCTTCATTTTTGAGTGGGGAAGAAATGGGCATTGCATACTTCCAAAATGCCACCAGCTGGCACAGTTTAGGAACTGCATCAAGCATGTGGGAAAACCAGGAATTTGGAAGTAATTTCGCTGTCAGAAGTGCAGAAGGAAAAGTCAGAAACATGGTTGCGACAGTTAAACTCTGGCAATAGATAACTGGAAATCTTTGTGCTGAAACAGCAACTATTTTGTTTAAAGGAGCGTAGCGCCAGTCTTAAAGACATGTACAAGGATTATTTGGTACAGGAATTGTACAGGTGTTTATCTATAAAGTAGTTTGCTTTCAGGGTGAGTCAAGAAGGAAAATAATACTGCCCCAGGTGAGGAATCTTCAAAGCCTAAAATACTCAAACTTGAAAACTGCCAGAGGAAAGATGCCATGGTTACAGTGCGTGGTTACTACTCCTAGAGCCTTTCTGTGCCTTCTATTATTTTATGGAGAATGAGTCACAATTACTAAGAAAATTCCAAGGGTTTGACCAGCATGTAGGCTGCAGTGTTACAGCACTGCCCCAGATACTCAGCATCTTTATTTTCATCCTATTTCTTCTGCAGAAGACAAGGATGGACAGGAGTAAGAAGAGGGGAGGGATATATATATATATATATATATATATATATATATATATATGTAATTCTTTCTAGTACACTGCCAGCCGCAAAGCAGTTGGCATCTTAACAGTTAAGATCTTTTTGCTTTGGGCATCCCAAAGAGATGAGAAGAAAGTATTAGTTACTTACTGCTCCTTAAAAATAATCAGTTTTAAAAGGTATCTTCAACATGCAAATTAACAAAACAAACAAAAAACCCCACCCTTTGTATGAAGTTTCTACTTAAAAGTCTCAAAAAAAAAAAAAAATCAACAACACCTCCCGTGTTGTCTGAAGGAGGCACTTCCACAACAACCTCTGTTACCAAAGAGGGGAAAAGTAGGATAGAAAAACTAGTTCAAGTCCTTTTGTACAGCCCTTCTGGCATTTATTCCTTCTGGTTCTCCTCTGAAAAGCCTCTGGGATTCCTGAGCAGTGTAAAATAAGCAGGTAGGGGGTCCCCACACTGAGCTGTGTGGTTAAAATGTGCGTCTCACGAACACCAGAAGTCCCTCATTTTGATACACCTTTCTTCAGATTAGTGAGCATTGGGAATATGCCTCTGATAATTAACTCAGTGGAACCATTCTAGCTGATGAAAGTGTTTTGGTCTGCCTTGTACCCTGAGACCTCAGACCAGTACCTGCTTGATTTTGCGCTGCACGTGCTGTTTCTTGGAAGCACAGCCCTGATCTGATGCTGCCAAACAATACCTAAAATGAGTAGAAAGAATCTGAATTTGCAGTAAGGAAGCAGTAAAATGTGTGAGGTTCCCAGGGGCCCCCAGCTGAGAACTTGCAGATTGGGATCTAGAGGAGCTTTCTGGCAAAAGCAAGGCAGTTCTTTCGGTGACCTCTAAGCCCACAAACATCTGTTTGTGCATCAGGACAAGAACAGCAGACTCCAGGAAACAAACCATTGGTTCGCTGCTGTGAATACAGGAAAAGCTACCATGAAAAATATTCCTGTGGTTGGGTTTCTGGATGCAAACAGACTTCTGAGGGATATTTCAAATCCTACTGACCTTTCTCAGCTTCGCTGACTTTATCTTGATCTTAAAGGAAAGGGGGAAGAACTAAAGTGTTTCCTGACAAATTGCTCTTTTGTCCCATGACTAAATGATGAATGGAGAGTGGAGTATTCCCCATGTTTTTTCCCTAATCTGAAAAACACACACGGGTTTGCATGCCTTGGCCTAACAAACTGAGTGTGCTTTCGTGCAGATGTTCCTCCGGGTGCTACACCAGTGACTGCTTTCTATAATGGCTGCATGGAGGTGAAGGTCAACAACAGGCAGCTGGACCTGGATGAAGCCATTTCCAAACACAACGACATCAGATCTCACTCGTGCCCGCTGATCATGCAGTAACGGTTCAGATATTAATTTAACTTCTTTTTTTTTTTTCCTTTCAGATATAATTTGTGTAATTAGTCTCATGCTGTAATGAAGCCTGCATTGTTTCATGCAAGATATGCCAGGAAATAGTCAGTGTTTTTCCTCCTTTTTGTATAGAATGGAGGAAAAATCCCCTCTCTGTTCAAAGAGACAATCAAGATGAAAATTCTGTAAAATGTTCCTTTTTTCATATCAGTGGTAGATTTTAAAGCCAAATTCATCTTTCACATTCGTACTATGTCCTTGGCATATTTAGCCTGGAGAGAAGGCTTGGGAATTTCTGTTTAGAAACAATTTTACTTTTCATTTTTCATGTATCAGCACAAAGTTACCAGTTGAAAATCATTTCAGTGTTTTAGAATCTGGACAGAACTTTTCCGGGCATAACGAGCGAGGAAAGATCTCTACAGGTTTTGTAATCTCAGCTTTTGGTAAAGCAAAAAAATATACCCTGGAATCCATAGCCCAAGCTCTCTGTGAATATGTTTACAAGTTGTATTTACATTGGTAAAGCAACTTCAAAATGGAAATGTTTCTTTAAGTAGCTCGATTTTTGAAAATAGCTTTTGTTATACCGTACCAGCTTTAATTCTCCTATCTTTAGAACCCAGCTCTAGAGTTTTAAAAGAGTTCTGGATCAGGTTAGGTAATTTAATTTAAAGGGGGTTAAAATACACCCAGGGAATTTTGGAAAAGAAAGGAAGTGGCTTGAAGGAAGGACCTCTGGTCTTCATCACAGGACATCAAACTGAAATTTGCCAAGCAAAACTGAGAAATTGTGGCAAATATTTCTATTCAGGACGCATCCAGCACTCCTCAACATAAGCAGTCTGATGGTCCATCATATTCCCTTTATTTAGGTCAACCTCGCATTCACAGAGCTCCAGAACAGATTTACTTGTGAGCTGTGCTGCAGGTGTGCTTCTGACATCCTTAAAAGCCTAAGTTTTTGCTGGTAACATCAGAAAGTAAAGCCATATTCTGCTCAGCCAACTTCAATAAACCAGCAAGTAATTAGAAAAGTATTGCTTTCCTCAGGTGTGCCCACTTCAGGCACTTCTAATATTTTTTTTTTAACATCCTTTGAGTGTTCTTTCCACTTCCAGCCTCATTTTCACACAACCACAGACCTCCCTGTGCAGCTCACCTGGTGGTTTTGTTAACCCCCAAACCAAACACATAGCAGGAGAATTGCTGTGAGCTACGGGTGGGCACTCTCATCCATCAGCCACAGAGACATCTGTCTGCCAGCATTCCTGACCTGAGGTTTGGCTTTCCACACTTGGGACACTGAGGTGGAAATACATGGACAGAAGGATGGATTGTGACAATATTCATTTTGAGGATTGCCTTTCTCCAGAGATACTCTGAGTGACAGGAGTGAGGTAGAATGCTAACCCTAACACATCAGTATTGCAGGATCTGTGCCCATCTTTCAACATTATTGCTCTGTCTGAAGTTATTGTTAAACCTCACTTCCCACTTGTGACATTTAAGACAGGATTTGCTCCAACTTTCACACCAGAGCAGCCTCTGAATCTGTTCATATGCAGCTGCTGACACCCAGGGGCTAACTGCCACTGAACTACTAGGGGGGTTTTTTTCCTCTCTAGGATGGTAAAACAAGCTTTTGATTTCTCCTGACTCCTGACAGAGGGGAGATAACTGCAGGAAAATATCCTTCCCTGCTCTCCCACCATCCCAGCACACACTTTCTTCACGTGGACCCGAGATGAAGAACAGCTTGACTGAAGTAATCAGGTTTTTCAGCAAGGCAGAAGAGCTGAATTGGGACTTTTGACATCAAATGTGGCCACTACACTTATGGTATCTCAGCAGCACCCTTAATTCTGGGAGGTTTTGGGTCAGGCCCTGCCTTCCACAACAGACACAGGAAGGGTGGGATGAGGGACACAAAGTGTCAGCACAAAGCTGTAAATACTTATGCTGGCCTGTGGTAACAAAACAAAAGGTTTGGAGGGGGGGTTTGTGGGGTTTTTTTCTGTTGTTGGGTTGTTTTTTTTAGGTTTTGTTTGTTTAAGTGTAATAAATTGTATAGAAATGAAAGAGAAAAAAAAATCACTTCGTCACACAGACCGTCTCTGTTTTCATGGAATAATATCTTAGGGTTTTGTAGTTACAATGAAACCTCTGCACTTCTTTTTTTTTTAAATGTAAAAGTGCCTCCCTATTGTAAGGATTAAATAAAGCAGCATTTGCAAGTTTCTATTCATTTTAAGTTGTATTTGCCTATCTTTATTCATTTTCACTGTGCAAGACTTGTTCTGGTGGTCAAATGGCTTAGTCAAGAGATTGTGATCATCTTCAGCATCAAAAGAGTTGGCTCAAATTAATATGCTCTCCAAATAGGCATCCCTGCTCTCTAGATCAATGTTTAAGCTTAGTAATTGTTCAATATTGCCTGAGGAAATTAAGCTTTCCTTCAAACTACATGTGGAGAAAAGATCAGGGAAAGTTGCCAAATTCCTGTGTTTTCTCCATCAGATGTATTTCACTGTATTTTTAGGCATAATCATTTCAGCGAGGGCCATTCAGTGTTTACAGAGAACAGCTGGACCTGCTCTGCATTTTCAGGCTCCTGTGCATGTGTGTTACAAATCAGCACATCCTGATTTCCTCGCAGATTAAATTCAGTCATGAAATTGGTTCCCAGTTATACCACAGCAGCTCCCTGCTCACATGCCTGAGTCCAGTGTACATGCTCCAATGTCTGCTTGTTTCCTGGTGGATTGGGTGCAAACACCTTTGCTGTTGGTGCTCAAGATTTAGCTCCAGAACTGTCACCTTCAAAGAAAGAGTGACCAAACTCATTCTCTGCCATTCTAAACCTGCCTGTCACTGATGTTAGTCCTTCACTGTCATTAATCACACGTACACACTTAATGTTTTATTGCCCCAGCAACCTTGTTATATCAGAATAACTGGCCTGATTTGCATGCAGTTGCATGTTTCATCTGCCAAAAAGTAGCAGTTGCTTAGCAAGAAGATTAAACAGATACAAGGAAAGCCACAACAGCCCAGTACCCAGGAGGTAAGTGAGGCATCACTCTGGGATTAAAAGGAACCGAGATGCTGAGACACTGGTTTTGTCCCATCTTCTTTTCCTGACTAAAGTCCTGCAACAGCAGCTCAGAGTGACCTTCATTCCTGTCATTTTAGATTATTACCCAATATACTGGTGCAAAAAGTGCCAACAAGATGAGAAATACTGTTGTGCTAAGAGCAGCATCTACAAAAAATTCTACCCAAACTACCTGTGGAATCTCCACAGGGTTTATCCTTCATGTTTTTAAAATACTCTATAGCCACAAAACAGCTGTACCCTCGTTGTTACACTGGGCATATCTTTTTTCTGTAGGGGTAGCTACATTTTGATAATTATGTGAATAAGCAGCTGGGTACAAATTCCTGTAGCTTTTATGTAATTCAGGACTTAATTACGTGGTTTTAAAAAGATTAAGTTGAGGGGTTTGGTTTGGTTTTTTTAAAAGGAATTTGTAGCATTTCAGCAAATTAGGAATATGGAAAAAAACCCACAAGCAACAAGACCCGAGTTTAGCCCAGTTGGTTAAAAATTGGTGCTAATAATGCCAAGGTCATGGATTCAGTTCCCTATATGGGCCATTCACTGAGGAACTGGACTCAATGATCCTCGTGGGTCCCTTCCAACAGAGAATATTCTGTGATTCTGTGAGAAATTAGTGTCACACAGGATAGGTTTGTTGAGCCAGAGATGTCCCCCTGCCACATCATTCACCGTGAGGACCGTGGGAAACGCAACAACAGACAAAGCATAAAACATTTCAAAGTAAGGGGGTGCTTTGTTTCTGCCTCTTGAGATGGGAAGCACCAAAAAGTCAGAAACCTAATCCACCTTGTTGTACTGGCTTTCTGTCCTGGCTAGATAAGGAACCAAAATCACCTCTTAGAAACAACATTAAACTTGAAACAACATTCCCCCCCAAAAAACCAACAGACACGCAAAGAAAAAAAGAGAACAATTTGATCCAAATAAATATTTTCGCTTCCTTTCCGCTGTCTTCTACTCCAACACAAAAACACCTCTTTCAAAATTAAAACCAAAAGCCACAGCTCACTCTCCCATCCTCGTTAGGCACACTTACATCGACCTACTTTGCAAGAGTTTGCCCAAAAGTCAGGGCTGTGTTATGTCCTGTCCCCCTGCAGCTCTACAAACACCCGTGTTTGAACAGGCACATTTGCACATCAACTGGAGCTTAAACAAGCACTTGTCGAGTCACTAGTGGAGTAACCAAAGGCACCAAAAGTACAAGACTGGTTTGTGCTGCCAGACCTGCTGTAGATCCAATCTCTTGCTCCCCTTTCCTCCAAAGAAAAATGAATCCTTGAAACTTCTGAGAGCTTTGCTTTACATTTGCAAGCAGGTCCAAAGTAGTGTTTTGTTTCTTATTTCTCATTAAGAAGCTGTTTCTCATCCCACAGTTAAAGGGTAAAAAAAAACCCAACACAGCAATGCAATGCTCCACAGTCATAAAAAGTTTTTCTAGAAAATCAGCTTTTCTAGAAAAGGAGCCAGAATGATCATCCTCTGCTGAAGGCCTGAGGGCTACAGAAACGGGGAGCAATATTTCTATATTGCTTACTAGTGGTTTCATTCATTATATGATAACTAAAACAATTATTAAAGTTAAGGACTTTATTAGCAGGACACAAGGAGACTACTGTAAGGCACATGCTGAGTTACATGTGAATTCTTGCAAGTTTTGGGTGGCACAGAAGAAACCAAATAAAAATGGCTTTGCTTGAAACATACCCCAAGAAAAAGCAGTCTGTGTATCAAACAACTACCACTCAGCAATATCTTACCTTTCCAGGAATGTTTTTTTTTTTCCCTTCTTCAGGTTCTGGTAATGATTCCACTCATCCAGAACTCAGTTTATAAAAATAAAACCCACCAAAACAAAGCTGTGGTTAAAGCAAGCCTTACTCTTTCCTAGCCTGTTGCAGAGTGCTTGGATCATTCCCTGATCATTGCCGGCAGATGGTCACAGACTCCTAACTCAGCCCACGGAAAAGCAATCTGCTCTTTTCAATCTGGGTGGGAGCCAGCCCTGTGCTCGAAGGGTTCCTTCTGGGAACAGGCAAACCCCGTCACCTTGTAATTCCCAACTTTGTGCCACCACCCTGGGCAGTGGAGGCATCGATTAAGCTGCACAGATGAGCTGGAGATTGTGTCTCACTGCAGGTTTGCACACACTCTCACAGCCTTTCAGAGGTTTCATAAGTAGTTCACTGGCAGCTTCACAAAACCTCGGTAGTGAAGTCATTATTCTGCATTCCCTGTTTTCCACAGATGTGAACCGAGATGACATCAGTGTCTGCCCCAAACTGTCCTTCCCAAACCCCCAGCCCTTGGGGTGCTCCACCCTGTGAGGGAAATGAAATTAGTCCGAGTCAGAGAGTCAGGAGAGGGACTGGTGTCCTGTGTCCACCAGAGGAGGCTGCTCTTGCAGGCACTTAGCCTTTGAGACAAAGACAAATTAAGTGTATTTCCATATAAAACACAGGCTGTCTCTTTAAAGAACACAACAACCATTTCACACAAGATGAGCACAGTTACTGTCAGGCTTTCTAAAGCAAGATGAGCCTTGCATTAGTATTTTCTGAACCTTATTTACACAAGGAAGGAAGACTTCAAACAGATAGCCTGACAAAGAATTAGAAGCACAGTCTGATTTTTTTTTTTTCCAAGCAAGTGGACAGAATGTAATCACAATAATCTGTGGTAAGATGGATTGGTAAATTCTTCACACGTCACTGAAAACCCACCACTTGCAGTACTAGCAGTTGATGCATTTTAGCTGTTCCTTTCTCTGTTTTGGGTGTCAGTAAAATCATCAGCTGAAGCTGGTGCAGCACAGCTATGACCTCTGATCCCAAGGGCTGAAAATGTAGATTAGCTCATCTACAAGGAAGTAAGAGCAAACTTTGCCAATATTTGAAATGCCCAGCTGCTACCAGAAACCTGGAGAAATCATTGCTAACGAAGGATGAGATTGATCTAGTCCGTCTCACCTTACATCTTTGTAGGTCTTGATATAAAAACAATCCTTCACCCCCTCCACCCCCCAAAAGCCAAAACTAAACAAAACCAACAACAACAACAACAAAAAACCCCAGTGAAACTCAAATAATAGACATCAATTCCTCGGGAGTACACACAATGAATATTAAACAGGCCCCCCGAAGCATTTTGTGCCTTTGCCCAGAACCAAATGGTTTTTCTTCATTATGTGCACTGATTGTTCTGTTGCTGATGCTGGGTTTAACCTCTAAATTGCAGAAAAAACTTTGTGTAGGCGGGTAGTGAAACAATACAGGAAGGAATGATCTCCAGGGGCACAGAGGGACATCAGGTATCCACCTACTGCTGAAAATCAACCACCCCACTATCCTTCATGCCACTGAGAAACTGAGGATCCACACAGAGTACCTCAAAGTTATGCTCTGTTCTTTACCAGGACAAAGACCTGCCTGGATACAATTACAGAGTTAATGTTTGCAGTCAGAGGAGAAATGCAATGGGTCCAGAGATTCTCTGACCTCAAACAGAACATGCTTGTGACAGCACGACACTGGGAGACCATTTTTAACCTTTCCCTGCTGCATGAGGCAGACAGAGAGTGAGAAAGCGACTTTCCAGACAATCCAGAGATTGTTATCTTGCCTTGTAGGACAAAAGCCAATCCTTCCTCGGCCCTGTCCTCTGTGTTGACCCCCTCTGTCCATGTATGAGGTGTCCTGTCCATCATCCACACCAGTGAATGTACATGGAGGTGCTGCTGCTCCCTGAATGCTCACACAGAAAGTCACCTGAATACAAAAGAAGCGTTTTGAGATCCCAGTGAGTGTCTGACCTGCTTCACTTAGCAAGAACATAATGGCTGTGGTAGCTGCCAGTGCAGCAGCTTCATCTGCAGTGTAATTGGGCACACTGAGCTCTTCCAGGCTCAGGCACCACCTGCACTGCAGAGTCCACCACTGGTATTTACTTGTTAATCCCCTTGCTGTTTCATAAACCAGAAAAGAATATGGCTTGCTTTACCATGACTCTCTCTCTCCCATCTTTTGTAAAACCTCCTCATTTCTAGCCCTGTCACGCAGTTTTTCTCAACTCCAAGCTCCTAAAGTCTCCTCAGGCTTTTGGATGAGGAAGTTCCTACCTGAGCCTCTTCCTCTGATTTGCATCACACTTATTTTTCTGCCTCTGCTGTTGGTCACAAGGTGGGATTTAAATCATCTGGTGCAATCCAACAACATTTTAGTCTCAATGTTGGATTATGTAGCTCTGCAAGCTGTACTTGCACTTCTGGGAGGAATACTCTTCACTACCCTGGCAAAAGAGACCCAAATGTCAGCACTGGCATTAGACAGATTCTGCACAGCTCTGCAAGGGAGAAGTGTTTTCCTGCTGCTGCCCTTTTGGAGGGGAATAAATAAATAAGGCTTACTCTTTCTGTACTGTGTGGTCTTCAACAAACACCTGAAGAAAGTCAGAGCTTCGGATTTATTACTGGGAACAACCTGTCACAAAACTGGTTATGTGGTCATGCAAATTGAATTGCTGCTACACTTATTAAATATCTAATTATCTGCCCTGGAACATTAGCACTAAACCTGCCCTCTGCTTCTCCTACCTGCTGAGGGCAGAGGAAGAGAGCTAAACAAAATAGTCTGATCTTTCTGGGACATACACATCTGGAGCTGATGGTCTTGCAGGGATGCTGACCATCTGTTTGTTTATTATTTCTCTGGAAATCTTTGTCTTGTTTCCAATAAAACACTTTCTGTCACAGTTTCACTGCATTTCCCCGAGACTGGGGTGCTGTTTTTTTTCTTTTGTATTCTCTGTTTCCCAGCCAAGCATCGCATTAAAACCAGGGAAAGCTTGCAAGAATGTAGAAACATACTGGGGTGGAAAATAAACATTCTGGGGGTATTGCAAGTATTTCCAAAACAAGCAATGCACCCTCAGCAGGGTCAGAATCAGAGTTCATCTGAAGAGGAACACAAACACGTGATGTTTGAGACAGCACAAACAAGAAATCACATACAAAGCACTCTGGATTGTGGGGCAGGGGAGCTCCTGCTCACATGACAAAAGGTGGTGGCCCACATTAAGATGAATCTGCTACGTGGCACTTTTATCTGCCCACTCAGCCACTCTGCCTTTGTCTCACTGGTCAAATGTATTTAATTAAGATACTAAAACTAGTGAGAAAGGGATATTTCTTACCTGGCTAACTACTGATATGCTATCAGTGGAGCCTGTATTTGTGGAGAATCACATATTTTAGGGACAAAACATATCACCTCCCCCCCACTAGAGAATTTCTAGGTTAGCTGAAAAATGTCCTTTCATGTCAAACTGCATTATTTTGGATGATCTACTGCCAGTTTCTCACTCAATGCTTTGATGTAATGGGATGCACCAGATCTTGTTACATTTATGTAAGCTTTTAAACCCAACATAGTTACCTGGGAACACACAAACCAGGCTTATATAAAATATCTGCTAATCAAGTCATCAGCCCAGCAACATCAACTTGGAATCTGGTGGTCTGTCCACACTCTTGTCAGTGAGGAGTTGCATTTTTCTCCCCTGGGAATCAGCTACCCATCCATCTGCTGTCCCACAAATCAGGTTTCTAGGAATAATACCTTCTAAACGTTATGCAAGATCTGGCTGCAGAGAAAACACACGTACAGTGCACTGCTACCCATGGAAAACCTCTCTGATTTTCCTCCAAGAGGTTCCTTCGGAATCACAGGGCAAATCCAGACTCAATACCCCTCAAAGGCTGGTTATTACACGTTCTACAAGTGTTTATGTCCCGATTTTCCCGCGGTTTGGGAACTCGGAGGCAGCCGGGGATGCTCCCGGGGATGCACCCGCGGTACCGGGATGGGCCGCGCGGTGGAGCTTCGGCATCGGGAGAGCCCCGCGGCATCCCCATCCCCGTCCTCATCCTCGTCCTCGTCCTCATCCTCATCCCCATCCCCATCCTCGTCCTCATCCTCATCCCCATCCCATCCTCATTCCCATCCTCGTCCTCCTCCTACTCATCCCCGTCCTCTCCCACAGCTACCAGGGCAGCTACAACCCCGGAGGTATTTTAAGCAATACCTTGAGCAATATACATTGCTTATATATTTTAAGCAAGACCAGTGCAAAATGATAATTTCTGCTTTTTTTCCTGGCACAAACTCCTCCGGGCCGAACCGACCGCAACTCATCTCCCAGACCTGTCAAGTCCTGTAAACACACACATAATATTTAATTTTATATATATATATATAAATTTATAGTCAAAGAGGATTTCTCCCCACCATAACAAAAGGTGGGCGTTTCGTTTATATGAAGATCTGAAAAGGTCATTTGAAAATTTCACGGGGCAACTGCAGCAGGTCTGAGGTGTTCTGGGTAAATAAGAGAATGAAGTTGCCCAGAGATATTATAAACAGGATGAGTTTAGAATCTTATCCTTAACTATTCTCTTATTTAAACGTGACCTGGAGGAGCTGTCTCAGACTAAGAGTGAAACAGAGAAATGTCTCCTATCCCTTCCTTCAAGTGCATGAAAGCAAACTCTTAACTGCTGTTTGCAGGCAGATAATCTTGTAGCACTTTATTCACCAGAGTTGTATATTGTCTGTGAATTGAAGGGAATTGAGATGGTTCTGCCTCAGTTTTGAAAATTACGTAATTTGTAATTATGCAACTTTCATAAAATTGGGAAAAAAACCCACTCTACAAATTGCAAATGAAGATGAAAGCAAAGAATTAATTAGTGAAGATAGCTATGACCTTCATAAATGAAAAAGAAATATTTTAAGTATATTAAGCAGAAACTACTTAGTCTTCTTTTTTAGCAAACCCAAAACATTTCACAAAAAAGTATGAAAAATATGTACTTATGGTAATTTCAGATAAGTGGAGGATCCTACCCAGTTATACTTTCAATTGTCTCTACATGGTCTGGTTATTCCTGAAGGATTTTCAGGCAATTCCAGCTCCACAGCACCCAAACTAAGGCTTTGTATCTGACAGTAAAGAGGACCAAAACCAACAGCTCAAGGTGTAACAAAGGCAACAGCCACGTGGAGATGTTTATTTACAGCTACAGCTGTTCATGACAAAAGCAAACACAAAAAGAAAACCCCAAAGAAACAAACAAAAACAAACAAAAAACCCGGGATCAGAAGTCAGTGTTTAAGATTCTGTTATGTACAGCTGGAATGCCATTCCCCATTATAAACATAAATAAAGGTCACTTATATGTCCAGATAGGTTTGTCAAGGCTTTCTAGACAGGAAAAACCACCCTGAAGCTGAAAAGTAAAATTAAAGCCTAACCCAAAATGAAAGTAGCAAGTCCACACATTATCATCATCAGCCACATTCTCTGTATTCAAAATGCACTGGGATGAAATGAGAACATCTGCTTTATATCAACTGGCATTTTGCATCTCTGCACGCAACAGGCCTGCAGGAATTTTATCTGACAGTAATTTTCTCCTGCAGCTTCGACTGTCCTGTTACTGAACACAGCCCCACCAATACAGGTATTACCTGTATTGAGCTCCCAGTGCTATTCATGTATAGTCTGTTTATACCATTGCCTATAAAATAAAACAAGGCCAGACAAACTACTTTTCTGTGCAGAAGCTTCTCAGGAGAGGAACAGGACGGACAAAATGGATTTTTATTCTCAAATGTACTTCAGTCGTTCGTGCAGATGGCAGGTTTTGTACCAAGGAATGGAACAGGGAGTGCTGAAGGAAAGAGATGAAGTGTAGAGCGCCAAAGGAAAAGGGATATGAACTGGCTGCTCTGACTTATGCTGGTGATCAGGCACGGACCAGGTGGCCCCTCTATGTCATAAACCAAAAATATCCCTTAATCCTAATTTTTCCCCTGAGTACTGGGGACAGGGAACAGAGCTGAGGCCAGTCTTTAAAATCAGCCACATAAATACTTCATGGAAGTGGGAACACCAGCTTTTCTCCCAGGCATACGAACCACCAAGTGCCTGACAGTCCCTGTTTGATTTTTAGGTCACATTGCTTCTTCCTCTCCACTCCACTCAGCTGTGCAGTGAATGAACCTGAATTACAATGAAGGACCTGGTTAGACTTCAAGCTAGAACAGAAGTTAATCTCCTGTCAGAAGGCAAGCAAAGATAAAAACCCAGTAATACCTTTCAACTGAACTTGGAACAATTATTCACGCAAAAGAACTGAGGCTGGAAAACTGCTTTGTTTTGCTCTGCAATAAGTATGGGCTTGGGTTGGGTTTTTGGGGTTGTTATAATAAAGGAATGTTATCCCAGTTTGGAAATATGAAAGTCATACATAGGTTTGGGGTTTCCTGATTGTCCTGAAGCCTTTTTGGAAAGCAGAATCAGACACAGAATATCATAAATCTCTAAAACAAGGCTGACTGAAGGAGTGAAAAGCAACAAGAGCTGACTGTTAACTTTGAGTTTTGTCAGAGCTTTTGCATAAGCTACAACATGGCCCTTGTCTCTGTTGTTGTGCTGATTTATTCTAATCCACTTTGCTATCAAAGCCTTTGAGTATCAGCAGTTCCTCAGGACAGTCCCCAACAACCGTTCCAACAGCAAAACTTCCCTGACATCCTCCACAATGAGCATTCACCAGTGTGATACTTTCAAGCTTCTCTGCTATGGATTTGCCCTTCTATAAAGGTCTTTGCCCATTTCAGTAATGGATTGTCCCCATCAGCTTGCTGGCAAACTTCCTGCTTTTGATGCATCTGAAAAAAAAAGGTTTTATTGCTAGATTTTTGAACCCTTGCTCCTCAGAATCTTTTCTTGGACAGCTTTATTATGGCTTCACATTTAGCTTGACAGAAAGTTTATTATCTTTGCTGCAATTTTCACTTGGACTCAACTTATTGAAGGATGTCTTTTATACTTCTAATAACCTCCTCAGTTCCTTTTAGCCATACTGGCTTCCTTTCTTGTCCCTGGTTTATCTTAGACTTTAGGAGTGTTGGACTAGACTCTAAACACTCTCTCTGAAAAGAAAAAGTATCCAACTTCTTGAAAGATGCCAGAATTATTATTTATTTTTTTCAAATTCAATTTGAAACTGGAAAGTATGCCCACCCTGTAGCAGAAAACTAAGGTTCAAAGTAACTTGCTCCCTCTTAGATCCCCCAAAAAGCCATCATAGTTTTCCAGGCTGAAAGCAGAAGCATCTGAAAAGCTGATGGAAAATATCTTTCATGTGGGGAACCCCAGGAGCCAGCAAGATTTGGGAATGAGATTAGGTTCTTCAATATGCAAAACACCCACTTGCAGGACTAAAAGGTTGAACCAGATCTTATGAAGTGATGCAAGTTCAAAGAATTCAACATGAGCAGTGCTTGGGAAAAAAAAAAAAATACTGTGATGTTGGTAATGCCAGGAGCTCTGAAGTGAATAATTCTCTGAGCACGTGCAAGGAGCTGGCAGAGACTGTGCCCTTAAAGCAGCGACCAAGAGGGAATGTGTGATTCACTGAATCAGTCAAGCTTTCATCTTTGGAGCCCTGGTTCATGACTGACTTAAGGCCTTAATTATAAATGCCTTGGGTATCCATTCCTCGCTTAATTAATCTCCACAAAGTGCGAATCCAGATCACAACCAAGAGCTCTTCCAGCACAGGCAGCCTCCTCTGAATAGAGGACAAGGAAACCAAAGAAGGGTTTGCAGGTTTTGTTGTGCTGCAGGAGTTGGTTGCATCAGCTCGTGGTGGCCCAGGTGGTGTCTAAACCTGTCTTGTTACCCAAGCAATTCACAGCTACTGTGGGCATCTACATCATCACTGCCCCACTGTCCCATAACCTTTTGGTATCTGCTCCTTCACTGTGCAGTGGAGATAAATTCATGATTCAAACAATTTTTTCCATTGAAATTTCACTGATGAAAAGGAAATTGAAAACGGTAAGAAAGGTCGTATGAAGGGTCAGAGAGAACAGAGGCATAGGAAGAATCAGGTACCAAAAGGAGAAATAGATCCTGAAGGGAAAAAAAAAAAAAAAGAAAGCAGTAGACCTTCCAAAGGCAATTAGATTGATTTAAATGCTTCAGAACACGCTATTTCCTACAGTAAGTGGGGAAACACTGGCAAACACGGTTTGTTTCACTGTACTACACAAAGCCACGAAGCACTCACTAATTAAAAGGAAATAAATCAAAACTTAGATTTCTGTGCACATTCTGGTCTTGTTGCCTGTGTAACTTGATTTTTAAAGATTTTTTTTATGTCTTCTAGCGAAGAGTTCGTATAAAGTATCAATGGATTCAAAAAAAAAAAAAAGCTTTTTAAGTTACCATCCTTTTCAAGCAGCTTCAGCATGAGCATTCTTCTTATGATTAGTTTTGCAAGCGAGTTAAAGATATAATTCCATAATGAACTCATCAGGTTATGGTAGCTTCTATCATTTATGCAATTCATTTATTACTGGAAAGGCAGAGAGGCACACACATTACTGCAAAGCATTACCAATCACTACAACAACCTTCAAACATTAGATGGTAGTAGTTATTTTATTTTTTAAAACATCTTAGGTTTGGTTTTTGTGCACACAGCCAATCTTTAAATAAGATCGTAGTCAACTGAGGCGCCACAGTCCATGCCTGAGTCACTCTCAGTTTGGAAGCTCATATATATATATCTATCTTTTACATTACTACAGCACAAAAAATTTTCAGAAGTTACACTTTTGCATTCAGAGATTATTATGTGGAACACCTGACCTCTTTTTTTCACACCCAAAGGATGTGAACACAATATTTCTCACGAAGTACAATCTTTGTCTGCAGACCCACTGAACTGGGTCCTGCAGCTCCAGGTGAAAGTTATGCTTAATGAACAATCACAGGTTTAACATCCTCAGTCCAGCTTCATTTCTGCTCCACATGGGCACCAAACAGAGTGCAGTTAACCGACTGATTTAAGTAGAAAATATTGTTACTGAATGAACATCTGAATAGTTTGATATTAATATTTTTTCCCCTGACTGTGAATGCAGAAGTTTTACTATTCCCAGTAGAGCTATGGCTTTGCTACTGTTATTTTAATTGAGAAAAAACATTTCCACTTTCTGAGCACAACCAAACGTGTTACAGAGGCATCTGTTTATAACTGTCAAAAGTGTGGCTTCTCAGCAATGTAAAATCACCAGTAACTAACAAACCTGCAAATTCTAATCACTTTCTATTCAGAAGCAAGCTGGTCAATGATGCAGAAGTGAAATGCAGACAAAACACAAGAGATTTTCCACCAAGGACCTGGATAGAGTTCAACAGAACACTCAGAAGAAACCTCTTCTGCAGAAAGTACCAAAACACAGTGAAATACATATATTTGCCATATCACCCCCAAGGCTGCTGAATCAGCTTGGAAATGTACTGCTGAATAGCTGGAATTCAGACAGACAGCACCTCTTTTGATTTAATTTCAAAATTCTGATTTGGTTTTGATTCCCTAGATTTCGGTGACCCTGAGGCAGGTGGAAGGGTGGAATATGCAGGGAGTTAGTAAGGGTGACAGATTCAATAAGAGCCCTCACTTTGTAAATAGCTGACAGTCATTTCATCTGCACTGCTTCATGATGGGTGCAGACATCTGATGGCCTTATTTCCATACAGAGAAACAAATATTTTAATAATCCCATATTTTTCCACCAGTAGGCTATGAATATTCAATCAAAAATGTTTCCTAAAATATTTCTAATCCTGGTCTTTTTTCCTCCCCAACGATATTTAAAAGAAAATATGAAAAAAGTCATAGTTACTTCCTCTACAATCCTATTTTCTATCCCTGTGGATTTTCTATCTGCTCTGGATTTGAATAATACTATTTAAAACCCACCAGAAATCCTGGGTGGCAACTACCAGTTTTCACAGCTTTTGTTCTGTTCTAAATGCTTCTCCTTAAGGACTTAAAAAAGGCCCAAAAAATTGGTAACCACCACAGATTTATCTGTCATGTTATCCTCTCCTTCGTGACTCTTTGACACAGTATAAAAGACGGTATAAAGAAGGAGATTCAGCACCAAGTTAATCAGAAAAAAATTTACTTTCATTCCTTTATCAAGCTTGTAATCAGAAATCCATGATTGGAGGAGCACAATCATGTGCTCAATCAACAATGTTGTTGATGGCCCAAGATTCATACCTGGGCAATGATGACAATCTTCTTGTACCCTTATTATGCCAAATATATAAATAGATTATGAGTGTTGATACAACATCCACGAGGAACTATAAATATTTAGGATCTGGAATTATTCCTACAGGAGTCAATGGAAGCCTTACTGACAATTTCAATGAATGTTGTACAACGTTCAAGGACGGGGGAAATAAAAGGGTTTGTTCCTGTGACTGCTTTAGGCCAATTCTGGCCTCCACTAAAATGTTAGTTGGGTTTTTTTGGTTTTGGTTTTTTTCTTTTTCCCCAAGCATTTAATAGGAACAGATATTTTTGTAGGTGTTACACAATTGTGCTGTGGGGAGATGTTGAGTTGCAAAATCAGCTTCATTCCTGACAAATTGTAATTACTGCCCAGGAGAGCGAAAAGCAAGAACCTGCTTCCTCCCTGTTGTGGGAACCAGGAGTGTGCTGTGCACCTGACCAGAAAAAAGAGAAATAAATCCCCCAAACAATAAAATAAAAAAAGAAAGAAATGAGTTCCCACAACCAGAGTACTTGCACAGGTTCACACCAATATGTTGGGGATTTCAGAGTTCTGTACAGATGTCAGATAGGGGACTGGGATAAGAGAAACCAGTGCCTGGTAATTATGGTTACATGAGCTGACAAAGAGGAAATTTGAGATCAGAAACTCTCCCCCCAATCCAGAGGCCAGAATACCTCCTGTTTAACAGAAGTAATTCCTTTTGCTTCCACATTATGGCTCCAGATACACAAAACAAAACAAACCCAACTGTATATGAAGCCTCAAAACACCTGAGATATGTTAAAAACTAGACTTTAAATGAAGAGCAAGTGCTGATTGTACCCATGCAGGACTGTGGAGCAGGAAGAGGAAGCAAGAAAAGGCTTCTCGAGCCTTTGCCCCATGGCTTGCATTTCTGGAGAGAAAAATGGCATGTTGGCTGCCCAGATGAAATTCTTAACGGGTATTTGAACTTTTAACTAAGTAAAGTTTCCCAGAGAGCTGGAATCCAGGGCCTCCATCAAGATGGGATGCTGATGGGAAGCAGACTTCCTGAAACAGGGAAGCACTTCTGCCCACCTGTTTGATTTCCCAAGCATCCAGATTCCTTAGACAGCAACTGCCTGCCTTCTAAATGTCACTACTGTCCATCCAGAGGAATTTCAATTATTGGAAACGTGATTATTCTACTTTGGCAGTGCTGAACAGGTACAACCTGGTGCTTTAGTTTCCTTTATTTCTTTTTGATTCAGGAGCTGGGAGTTTCAAACGGACTGAGCAACTCAGGAACACACTCCAAAATCCTGGAGCACATCAGATGTCTTGCTCTGCAGGAAGCAGAAGAGGCCGAGTCCTCAGCAAACTGTTAATAAGTGAAGCTCATTCGGGTTTGGGAGTGATACACTGATTTCTAGCAGCTGTCAGACTGTCCATAAGGGCTTTAAAATGCACTGTGATGCAACAGGATGAAAGTCACAATATATTATTCTAGAGCTGCAGAAGGTGTAATTTCGTGTCCAATCTGTGAGTCTGGATTCTGTTAGAAGTGGGTGTGAGTTCATTTCCTGCTAGTGCTGGTAAAAGACCTCTGTGATTACAAGGTACAAGAGAACCAAGGCTCTATAAATGTGAAATAATAAACTTTACTTGCCAAATAATATTTAGGGGCCTGTGTGTTCCTGTTTGAACCACAAGCTCTGATGGCACGAGTTAAAGCAGAGTATAAGCTAATTCATTCAGGGGCTGCTACTGGATAAGTAAAACATAATAAAGACAAATGGTGCTTCACAAAAGGCATGTATTGAGTTAGACAGTGTGGGCTCTCCTCAAACACGAGGAGCTGCCTGCTCCTAAGAAGTCTTTAGTTTTGGTTAATCATTTGTGATCTGATCAGATGGAAGAAAGCAAGCTGCCTGGTGCTAATGCCTGTTTTCCCATTCTTAACAGCAGACCCAACAACTGAGCACCCTTCTGGGCTGAGGAACAAATTAATATTCCCCAGCTGACTCGAAGGCACAAACAGGCTGCATATGGGGATGTAGCTAAAAGTAGGTTAAACAGTAAGCAATTAGCTGCACATCAACCCTGAATCAGCCTGCTTTGATGATAAGACTGTAATTTCAGCTTTTGCCTTTTCACTGTGTTTTGCACACACAATAGGAAGGCTCAGACTGAAATGTGAGCAAAATATAACTCTGTGTTGAGGGAACACATTCCCTCCTTCCTCCCTCCCTCCCTGGTCTCCAGGAACCAGGAGGCAGGCTCAGTACAGGCACCTTGTGAAGTTGTGTTTTGTACGATCCAGTCCTTCAAAAAAATACCAGGAAAAGATTTGTAGTAACATCTGAGTGTCCCACTGGGAAATGAAAGACACCACCAGTGTGATCAGCAGATCAGACTCTCTGGGTGAGATCATGTTTTCAATCAGTTAAACATGATTGACCATAAAAAGCTTCCTTCTTAAATTGAAACTAAAGCTTGTATTTCATGTTTGTTTGTCAAGATTGGAGCTTCTTTGGGATTGCAGTATACTGAATACTTACAGCTCTACCTGAATTTACAGAGTGAAATTTTTACTGGTGTTTGAAAAGAGATTAAAGGTAACATACAGCTTCAAGAAATGCCAAAGGACAAGAACAATAATCTGGGAGGTGCAAGGGAAAAAAAAAAAAAAAAAACAACAAACGAAACCAAAAACAAAACCACTAAAATAATCTTAGAGCTTCTGTCCCAAACTACTTTAATTGAAGCCATTTTATGGTTCAACTCACTTGCACTCCCTGATTGGAAGGACAGTGTCAGAGGCCTGTCTACACCTTGATTAGTAACGCACAGTCTGATCAAACACACTGGGTTACACAGGGGTCAGTGTTAAAAGAAAGGGAAATGAAAAGAGGGTACAGCCATGGCTCTTTTAAACACTAACCACAACATCAGGCTGATTTGAACAATGATTTTATAAGGAGTGATTAATTTACTTTTTTTTATTTATTTTTTGTTATTTGGACTTTCTCTTAAATTTCCTTCTGTTGAGGTAATTTTAGTTTAAAAATGTTCTCTGCCTGTCTGTAGGGAAAGGGTAAACAGAGGCACTGCAGTTTTAGGAAGACATGCTCACTGAGCACTGTAAATTGTGACAGATCCCCACATCAATTCTGCCAGCACTTCATGCACGAAATATATCATCAAATTGTGCATATTTCATTCCTACTATGCACACACAGGAAAATATGCAAATATAAAAGAAAATTCTGCAAAGATGGAATGAAGGACGCAAAGGGAAAAAGAACTTTTCAGAGGTGCAACTCTCACCTCTGCTTTCCTTTAGCCTCTCAGAATGTCGTGGCTCACTTTTGGCACCTCCAAACCACTGAGGAAAGCTGGTTTTATTTACGGTGTTGTTGTGAGACTGGCCTTGGCAGTGCCTCACAGAGGCATTTTAGAGCATTATCAGTGATTAGGCTGAGCCCAAACCCTGCAAAGCAAGAGCTCAGACTCTGTAACAGGGCCAGGGATTCTGTCCCTCTTACGCACCTGAGCTGCGTTTTAGAGCCACAATGAGAAATCTACTTTGTTTCTATATACAAAATTAAATGTACCACAATAAGAATAAAGTAGGAAAGTGATTGTGCTTCTCAGCAACAGGGTCTAGAGGACAGCAGTGCCTTTCCCTTCTCTTATTCATGTTGCTCATCTCAAATTCTTATAAATTAGTGACACAACTTGGCCACTTAGTCCTCTCCTTTTTGGAGAATTCTCTACTTGAGTCAACTCAATTATCAGATCAGATTGGACACACCAATTTCTGACCTCTAGTGGGAAATCTAAATACAAGTTTAGTGCCTTAGTTCTGGTTTGCCAGTGGAGCAATGATCTCACCTTGATAGCATTTTAAGGACACATTTAGTGGAGAAAAAGAATAGATACATTTTGTGTGTTTCTCTTGTAGAAAGACCTTACAAAGTTTGATTGGAATTTAACACGTACATTTATAGAATTTTACTGTAGTTGAATACACTTTAGTTAATAAAGGCCTGTACTTATTAAAGAGCTACTACCTTCAGTGGTAAAAGGCCAGCTGTCAAATAACTGTCAAATAACATAGGGTGAAATATTTTCTCTTTTTAACCATCCTACAGAGTCCCACGAACCTGATGTAATTCTCTGTTCCATTCCACAGAGAAGGTATCGTTTCCTATTAGAGGCCACCCTGTGTCTGCATGCAGGTTTCCTTCCACAGACTCCTCAGCACAGTCAGAAAACTCACTTTCTCTGTACAAGCTAAATGGTGCAAGCTCCCTTCCTCTGAAGCCACGTGATGTCTGTCACCCCAAAACCAGCCCACGTGCAGCTGAAACCCTTTCGGAGCCACAGCCTTGCACGTGGTTTCTAGACGGAGGCAAATACCACTGCAACAGAGAACGCTGCTTAACCAAGAAATTGTCACACCAGGATTAATTTCTCTTTCATTTCCAGCATGAAAATCTGTGGCATAGACCCCCATGTGGTAAAATAAGAGGCTGAAAGATTATTCACCGCCACCATCTGTTACT
>NW_020956424.1:104424-132389 GCF_003031625.1 Empidonax traillii
CCTTGCACGTGGTTTCTAGACGGAGGCAAATACCACTGCAACAGAGAACGCTGCTTAACCAAGAAATTGTCACACCAGGATTAATTTCTCTTTCATTTCCAGCATGAAAATCTGTGGCATAGACCCCCATGTGGTAAAATAAGAGGCTGAAAGATTATTCACCGCCACCATCTGTTACTTGTCCCTGCTCTCACTCTCTTTTTCAAGGGCCTTACACAATTTCAAAATTATTTCACTGAATGATTCTATTTTCCTTCAAGCTGAGCAAAGAGCAAGCCCATCCTAGGAAGGCGTGAAGGGGAAAGCACTAAAAAATAAGTATGCTGCGATCAAGCTCCCCATTAATTCAGATGACTGATGGGCTACAAGTCACAGAAATACGCCCTGTACCTTTGGCATTCAGCCCTTCAAACGTGTGCCAGTCCTTGCAGAAGAACCTTTGCCACTGGAAGGTTCAGCACTGTGGGCACAGCAGACACTGCTTGCACAGTTTTTGATAACCATAAATCATTCCCATGGACCAAGGCGAGGCAACCAAGCCCAGTAAGCAAACATCCCTTAAGGCTGCAAAGTTTTCCTTGTTTAAACTTTGCAACCAATGTCCAGCCTGGTATCAGCGAAGAATATAATTTTTTCTATGATACGTGTAAAAAGTTCAACTTCTTTAGCAGTGAAGCGAAATTTCACTGCTGAATTTCCAATTTTTGAGTGAGCAGTTTCCTTATTCCAGGCCACCATTAAAAAAAGCCTCTATACTACAGGATCTGCCTGTGTTAAATTCTCTTCTTTTTACACAAATATTTAACTTGCAGCTTTTTGCTCTTGTCTTTGTTTTCCAGACCCGTCACTTCAGTTGTTTGTTGTGGGATACGAGGAGAGATCCTCAGTGCAAGGAAACAGCTCAGCTCAGCTCAGGGCTGCCCCAAAACTGAGCTACCAATGTTTATGTGCAGGAACAGCCTAAACGTCACTCTCCTGTCTGGCTCATGATTCAGAAGGACCATAACTGTTTGACATAGCCCACGTATTTGTTATTTTAGGGGGGCTGCTTGGAAGGAGATGGCAAAGGTTTAGGAGTCAATGATCTCCATTGGCTCTACAAACAAGGCAAGACTGCTGGGCTTTGTTTTCTTTTGGGAGCTTTCCAGGCATCAATACTTTGCAAGTTACCCCCACAGGCAATCCAGGGTCTGTTTCAAGTTAATGTGCTTTGTTTTTCAGGCCACAAATAAAATCAGAACAAAGCAAGAGTTCAGATTTGTTTGAAAACAACCCGAACTGTGTACCGTGTGAAAAGCAAGGTAAAAAGAGGGTCATGGAAACTGGGAGTGTAGGGGGCATGGGATAGAGAAAATCCCTCCAGAGGGGGGGAAAGTGATTTTTAATACACAGAAAAAGAACGCACTGAAGAGAGGGGAAAAAGATAACGGTTAGAAAGTCTACGTGAAAATCACTTTGAAATGCTGCAGCTCTCCTTCTCCTGGTGAGGCTCTGGCCTCACTCACCAGAGGGTCAAGGGGACTGCCAGCTCTCATATTTCCATGTATTAGAGACACGTGAAGCAGATGACATCAATAAAATCAAGATACCAGGCCAAATTCTGCCCTTGATTACAGTAATTCAACTAATTCAAGAACCTTGTTCCACGTGACCTTTTAATTCCCTGATTCCTGAGAAAGCTACAGCAACAATGGAGGACCTGCATTAATCAGACATCAAACACACACGTACCTTTGTCAAAACAAACTGAACCATGGAAGGATTTAGAGGGATCTTTCTGTGCAAGAGCCAAGATCTGTTTCCAGATCCGTGAGTGTGATGCTGTGCTGGCTGATCTTCCCCCCTGCTTTAGATTTGCTCTCATCCCACAGCTTGAAAAGCCCCGGTTTTACAATTCTCCAGCCCTTTACAAATCCTGGATGAATCCAGAGGCAGTGGTTCCCATTTGTCAGGTGGGGATTACGTTTTCCCTACTACACAAATAAGGCAATGCAAAGGAAAAAGGTGAGCTCTGTTAGCACCTTTTCTGGACTGACACATTTTCTCTCCTGCTCTGTGAAGTCAGCCTCAGAATTTTCCACTGACTACCATGGAAACTGCACTGGGCCAGTAGTAGCCATAGTGATGCCAGATGGTAAGAAGCTATGCATATGACTGAGATGGAGAATTGCTCACTGAATGCTAAATTCAGATGAGTGCAGTGGATCCAAAGTAATCAGATCTGAGCCATCTTTTAACCTAGTTAAAAAACAATGCAAATATTTGGTGAGAAATCAAAGCAAAATGAAACTGTGCTCAGTGATACAACCACTTATCCACTATCAGTGGTGTAGTTTCAGAAATTCCCTGGGTGGGTTCACCTTCCCAGGAAGACATGCAAAAGAAAGATAAAGAGAAAAAAAGTTCAGAAGAGCTGATCTGGCCAAGATGAATGCTGAGCAGTGGAACTGGCAGGCTCAATGAACTGTAAATAAGAGATGAAACCTTTGAAATCCACGTCAGTGCTTCAAGACTGACTTCAAATCAGTGGTGACCCATAGTCATTCTAATATCTGAGTGAGGTTTTGGGTTGGCTTTGTGTTCTTAATCCAATTAGGAACAATTGTTCTCATCAAGCAATTAAAAACCCAAACCTGCACTCTCAGTTGAAAGAAATAAAAATAAAAAAAAAACCCTAAGTCTCATTTAAGTAATTGTATCCTTGTCAAAAACCTGGAATTAAAAGGACCAAGACTTCCTTCCTACACAGCTGTAACAGTAAACCTCAGTGCCTGGGTGTTACAAGGGGACAGCCAAGGAGAAATTCCATCAGTGTATTAACTGTCACCTGGGATAAGAAAGTTGGTAGAAAGGAGAGAAATTCTCATTGCTCTTGTAGATTGTATGACTATCCTTTGCACTATTTTTGTTGCTGTTTGGTTGTTTTTTCCTCTGAAAACAACTCAGAAAACTCTGCTTGTGCAGAAAGGCAGCAAAATCAGTGAAGGCTTCACCAGGGAAGGGGAAAATTTGCAATGCCCACTTATCAGCCTGCCCAATAATTTCATTTACTTTGCAAGAGATGGAGGAAAAAAATCGTTACCTCTACAAAGGTCTCTTGCTGGCAACAATGAAGTTGAAAAGAAAAGCAGCCATTTTAGAGAGTTTCCTTCCATGAAAAAGTTTCAGGGTCCTCTTTCAACAACCAGCGTTAGACAGGGAGAGAAGCACAATTTACTCTCCTCTTGGATGATTAAAAGAATAATAGAAAAAGCCATTTTGGTAAAAGTGCAATAAGAAAGAGGAAAAAAAGGCAGAGCCACTCGCCCTGGATGCGGCTGGAGGAGCAGCCAACACGGCTAAGGGACTAAGAACAGCTTGAAAATGTTCCTCCACGTACAAACTGAATTCACAAGGGAATGTATTTTTTGCTATTGCTCTGAAAATTAGTGGGTGGATGATCTTCCCAGGTGAGCTGGGCACCTACCTGATTCTCAGTATATTTATTTCCTCAGGATGAGACACTGATAGAATGGCCATTCTGTGCAATGCAAATCCCACTGAATCACTGATATTTTAAGTTCAGCAGCTGAGCTGGTTGCACTGGTTGCTTGCAAATGCAGGCGAAGAGACCACACTGACTGCAGCAGTAAACTGAACCCATGTCTCAAATTGGATTGAAGATGCACTTTGACAAGCGCTGCTTCAACAAACCTGAGCACATGAGTTATTTTCGGATGATTTACTCGTCACAGACGCTCATAACATAACAGCCAGCAATCAGTCATTAACACACAGCAGAGGAAGTTTTCCCCAGGGTATTATGCATCATGTTTGGACACTTAGAGCTCACCAGTGTTATTTATTCCCACCACCATAAATTATTCTTCTCAAAATGAACCTAAGTCACGTAAATGCTGACTGGGACACTACTGGAGGCCTCTCCTTTCCTGCAGCGTGTGCATTTCCTCTCTAACAAACTTCCTGCCTAAAAAAAAGGGGAAACTCAAAGGCTAGTGGAGCTTAGGTGTTTAAAATCAATGCCCTGGAGGTAGAGGGGAAAGCAGTTTGGTCACCATTTGCTGTGAGCCTTTCAAGGCTCCAAATTTAAGTTGTTCCAGCACTGCAAAGCAGCACCACGAGTGCCTGTGAGTGACTTTGGTACTGGTGTGAGCATAAAATTATTTCTCACAGGCCTTTTCCTTCCTATTTTTAAAAACAAACCTAACCAAACCAAACCAAACAAAAACAAACATATTTTATCCTGTCAAATAATACCCAGGTAGGCACTCCAGACATGGAGCAAATTCAGGTAACTATGCATGGTGCCACTTCTAGCAAGGAAACCAGAAGCAGTCAAGCAGACAGAGTCTGCCTTCTGCACAGGGAAAAGGTTTTTGGGATATATTCCCAATGTCCAAGCAGTCTGATAAACTGAGCTATAATGTCAGTGGGGTTTTTGCAAACCTTCTGATGGGCAGCAATGTCATCTTGTGGATGTTGTTCAAAGGGAGTTGGATTTATTTAAATCAGACTGAAAAGCTCCCTGGACTGGGAGTCAGAACCAGCCAGAACCTGGCCCTGAATTCTCCTGAATGATCACTAAATTGAAGCCATTTCACAGTGCCTCTGTGGGGATCCATTCCCACAGACGCTTCCACAAACAGGGGATGAAAGAAAGATCATCCCCGTTCAAAGTGGAGGGGAAAAAACCTTCCAGAATATGGAACAGGCAGTTTTGATTTGATTTGAAATATGTATATTTAATAAAAGCTTTCCATCTTTAACTGCTTTGGTAATTTCTTCTGTGCTTAGATACATCCCTCTCCTTTTTGTTCTGAGATAGGACCAAAACCAGGCAGCCACTGTCCGAGTCAGGTTAATCTACTGTCACCTTTATCTGTCATTAAAGCTTGAAGAGACAGAAGCTCCTACAGACTAAAATCAAACAAGATCAATTTTTTGCAAGCTCAGTGAGACTAAATAATGTGAACAAGCACTGAGAGACAGATCTCTGATTGATTTAAGTTGTAACCAATGGTATACACAAATTAAGGTCAAGGCCCTGAGGTTTGGTGTTTCTTCTGCAGGACCTTAGCTTTGAACATCTGAGTTGCCTTTTTACCCATTCCCACTTAAATAAACATTATCAGACCTCTTTACATGGCACAGGAATTCCAGGATTCAGGATTCACTCAGGGTTTTCCTGAAGTGAGTCATTTATTATTTCAATTAATTGTTCAGCTATACTTATATGTTTGCTATCATTCCACCACGTTTTGAACTTTTTGTTGTTTTTTTTTCCATTCTCAGGACATGATCTTTGCAGGAAAGGGCTGCACAACCAAGACATCTGCTAAAGAAATAATTAGTTTCACACAGGAAAAGTAAATATGCTGGCAAATGTCTTACATGTCTGTTTATTTGGGAGGATGTCTGTGGCTATGACTTAAGTGAAATAAACCAAAAGAAGATAAAACTTCAACACCTGGGTTGACAAATATAAGAAAAAGGAATTATCCTAAACTGAAGGTCCTTTTCGTGTGTAGGAGAATGCCTGCAGTTGCACTTGCTGCAGAGGAAAGCCAGGAGCACGGGAAGTGAGGAGATCTCCTGCCACACCTCCCAGTTTGTCCTCCCATCACCAGCCTGGGTGGGATGCAGCTGCCTAAGATGTTTGTTTATGAAACTCCCCAGCTCTGCTCATCAGGCTGTGCTGCCTGAGCCGAGAGCCAAGTCCTCCCCCCTGTGACCCACCCCAGTGACTCCTGGAGCCCGTGGGGAGCCAACACAAGGAAGGTTTTTTTTCCCCCCAGTGTGAATAGCAACTCCAGTTTCAGCACTTCATTAACTATTGCAGCTGCAAGGGAATCATTTTAAGCTGGGAAATAAAAAAAAATAAAAAAAACAACAAACACAAAAGCACACAAAACCCCCACAAACCCCAGCAGAGCCCCAAACTGAACTGTAGGCTCTGCAAGGTGGTTTAACCAGTGGCTCTTCTCCCGTCTGCAGTTGCCACATCCATCACCGGAGAGGACAATTCTTCACACCATTTTTAACCCCTTAGCACCGTTTTTACCTCGATGTTTACAGCTAACAGGTTCAGTAAGATATCAGCTTCTCCCATCCCTCCAAGTTTCAGAAGACAATCACTCTCTGTGGTCTGGGCTTCTTGAAAATTTGCATTTCAGAATGGACCACAACCCTCTCTGCACTTGGCCCATAACCAAAATCATGATGGGCCTGTTTGCATATCTATTTTGCATCCAGAAAAAATTCGGTTTTTCCCTAATTACGTTGACCTTAGGCCACAAAATATCACTGATGGACAAAGGCAGCGAGTGCAACGGCACATCACAAAATCACAGAATCATTTATGCAGGAAAAGATCTCCCCAGTTCTCCCAAAGTCTCCCTGAAAGACAGCTCATCTTCAACCTGTGACCATCATCTTCACAGGGTGCAATAAAATCAGGCCAGTACACCAGTACAGAAAGCACAAATTATTCAGCAGAGAACTTTAAGTTTTCCTGCAGGAATTTAGTTTGTTTGCTTGGGTTTTTTTTTGTTTAAATTTTTTCTTAAATAAGAGCGGTGTCCTGGACTGTTTTATTTGCATTAGTAAACAAATTATGCACCCTAGCTGAGAATCACACTGTGAAGTGATGCTTTGAATAGAATACAGGATGCATTGGATTAGGGAAAATTTAGGCTACACAAAATCTGAGTTGTTCTTTTCAGCAGATTTGCTGTAAAAGGGATTTTTTTCCCTAATCCTACCAGCTGACACTTTCTGAGTCTGCACCCTTCAAGCTGTTTTTATTATTATATAATAAGAATTTAAAAGCTCACAAACCTCGAACCGGGCAATTCATGGATTTGCCTGTTATTTAAGAGCTCACATTTTTAAATAGTTGTTCAAGCATCCAGCCACATTTGGGTGCCAGGATACCAGCAGCAGGAGTGCTAAGAAGAGGAAATCCATGAGGTTCTCACAGGAGTTTTAACTCACTGCTCACCTCTAAGTGGTGCAAGTGTGTAATTCACAGTTGTATACACACACCTGGGAAATTATGGATGGATCAATGAACTTCTCTCACAAATTTGAATGAACATCTACCAGGATGAAAGATAAAGATGGTGATGACAATTGCAGAAATAAACAAACCCAAATGAAGTGTAGACTTCAATTTGGAACAGACCCGAAAGGAGAGACCCTTGTTAAATGTTCAAAGCTGTGAAACTGCCTCCTTAGTGTAAACTAAATATGTTTAAAAAGTTTATATATTTTTACTCTCTCTCTCACACACACACACACTCCCTGCAAAAAATCAAGCTGTGTTTATCTCTACTAACATCTCCTGGATTTTGACAGTCCAGTTTTCTTCCTTTGACTCGAATATTTGCTAAAAGCACACAACTGGCCACTGCAGAAAGGCAGGTATCCCGATCGCCCGGCTAATGGACTACATTGTGCTGGCAATGGCTGTCGTTTCCACACTGACCTAGCAGGGGAAACCTCTCGGGGGAAGAGGCTCCAACGTAACGTCACACGAATTCTGTGTTTTTGCAGCTGAACTGCACATCGTTCGCTGTGTTTTTGCAGCTGGAATCCCTAATTTGTCTTATTATCCACACCATATAGAATCTCCCACAGAATAGATGTATCAGAATAAAAAAGTACATAAGCTATTACAGTACATTTTGCCATTTTTTTTGTTGGTGGAGGTGTGGCAAAAGATCTTGCCTCGTTCAGCCTGGTGCAGGGCAGGGAATCACCTGTAACAGAGACGTGTCTGCTGGAGTGACGTGAACAGCCTGAGCACCTCTGTGAGCTGGTTTCCCCACCAGGGAACTTCGGGACTGGTAGCTGGACTAGTTATACCAGTTTAGCACATGCACTGACTTGGCTTAGGGGGGGCCAGAATCTCGAGGAGGGGCTCTAAACACAGGGTTCAACTCTCACCTCAACAGCACCAGGGAACAGGATGGGGAAGACTCAGCCTCAGTGCTCAGACCCTAAAACTTCAGCTGATGTGGACAAACCCACAGCAGGCAGAGCCCATCAGTGACTGCAAATGCTGGAGTCTGGAATTAGTTCCTTCCCCTCCCTTTCATTTTAAAACAAAACGCTTTAGAAACTGCAAGAAATATTGTCCTTAAAAGCCAGAGAATCTCCACGGACAGTTCAGGGTTTTTCTGTGGCTTAGAGCTGTCCCACTCATCACAAGTTTGTCTTCAGCCTCAAGGGTACCCCCTTAAAAAAGGGGAGCACAGTGCCAGCATTTTAGAGGAACTCCCCCTAAGCTGAGATTTTTACCTGTGGTTGATCTTCACAAAACTAACACAGAACATGTGCTTCTTTTTTACCCCTGAAGCTCCATCTGTGCAAACAACCGCACGCTAATCGTGATTTTCTTATTTGTAAAGGGCCATCCATTGATCTGAGCACAGTGCAAACGTGTCATAGACTGCAGTTTGAATGTCAGATTGCACAAAACCATCTGCTTACCTACCAAAAACTCATCCCTCCTTGCCCACACCAAATCTCTGAGCACACTCTCCCAGCTCCTAATTAAAAAAACCCACAAAACAAAACCACAAACAAAACAGGAAGATGGTTGTATCTACTTATCACAGTCTAAACAAAGCCAGTCTTAAAAGCAGAGCTCAAGGAACTTGGTGAAAAAGCAGGATTTTGTGCTGGATGTTTTTTTCTGTAATAAATCCAGTGTCTCTTGCTGCAGTGGGTAACTGGGTCCCTTCTGCATTGCAAGGAGTCTCGTTTGTCACTCAGATTTCACAGAAATACATAGACCACAGACGTGCATTTCTCTAAGTCGTGATGCCATAAGGAAAAAGAGCTGGTGAAACCACATGAACAGTTGGAAAGGAAGAATATCCTTCCCTGGCCATTGACTACTCTGAAGCATCGGCACTGAAAAGCATCCAAACCAGTTTCACACCAGGATTTGGCTGCCCAGTCATTACCAGAGATCTTTCAAGTGAGGATTACAGTCTATCACTTATGAATACACATTGAGAGAAAAAAACCCCAAAAACAAACAAACAAACAAAACCCAAACCAACCATCAATCCAAAAAAACCCAAAAAACCCCCCCAAAAACCCCTAAACTACTTGAAAATATTGAAGTTGCTGCCTGTTTATCTTCACTTAAATCAGCTGATTCTTATCTTGTTTCGGTAACTGTGGAAATTGCACAGTTTTTAATTTGCAGACAGAAGAGTGTAGTACTAAATGCTAATTGAATATAGGTAGCCTGCAAGCATCCCGAATGTCTTTTTACAGACTCGTAGGAACACTTACTTACACAGGAGGTGAAAGAAACCTGTGGAAAATAGGAGGAAAAGCAGTCACCTTCCCTGATTCCCTGGTTTCTGTTGGAGAAGATGAAATACATTTTACTTTACAAATAACTAGTTTGAGAACCGTAATTAGGTTTAAGCTTGGTTTGTTGTTTTTTTTTTTTTTTTTTTTTTTTTCCCTACCCTTTTCCAGGTATGACAGCTCTCACACCACCACATGAACGATTGAGGGGGGTGCAGGCCAGGAGATCTGGAACAGCAGGTTTTTACTTTCTGTGCTACACCTATTAATCTGTTTAATAGAGGCAAAGCTCTCCCAGGGCTGACACCCGCGTGAATTTTGCAGGACTCTCTGCTGTTCCTGCCTTAGCAGCGCTAATTAATTGGTCCTCTGCTGAGCTGCAGGCTGAGCCCCCGGGGCGATTAGCGCGGCAAGAGGTGATGCCAAAGCCATCAGGGTGCTGTGACATCGCAGCCTCAGCCTCCCTGGCGCTCTGGCCCCGCGTCCAGGAGCCGAAATCCGAGAGCACTCGCGTCATCAGCAAAGTCTGGCTCGTTATTCTGGTGCCAGAGCCATCCCCTGCCTGCTGAGATAAGGTCCACACGCACACACAAACACATCCCGCCCAGGTCCCTTGCTCAGCACTCCCACCCTGCTGAGTTCAGGCAAAGTGCTAGTGGTTTCTTGCTGAACAACGTGTAGTTTTGCTGTTTAGGTGCCAAGAGGTTAACAAACCCTGACAGCTTAGCTGCTCCTTCCCCAAAACCTGACAAGTCCAAAGGACATGACTGGCACATGCCCCCTGCAGTGTCGGAGGGCAAGGCTTGCTGACAGCTGATATACTTCCAAGCACGTAACCCTCATTGCTTCCCAGGGATTTAGTCGCTGGAGTGGTAGAAAAACAGAAAGGCAAAGCCTCCGTATGAGCTCGAGTCTGCACTGTTCTCCCTGCGAGGTGATTACATCACCCCGCAGCAGGATTACCCGAGAGCCTCAACCCCCTCCTAAAACTGCTCCCCCATCTGCAGTTTAATTCCACTTGAAGCTGAGCAGGCAGACCTCAATATATACCTGAGGCAAGTCCAATCCCATGTCTAATAGCCCAATCCCCACTAAGTCTAGACATGACAAGCCCTCTGTACCCCTTGCCCAGGGTTACTGGCAAGTGCCCTCCAAAACCATTCTCCAGGGCAGCCAGTCTTGCAAGTGGATTATTTTTTTCCCCCGCGTATTTTTATGTGCCTTTACACTTGCTGCAAGGTGTAGTATTTAAGATTAACATGTAAGTTCAAAGCAAAACATCCTCTCTGTTTACACACTGATTTTCAAAAAAAAAAATGTTTGTCCTTTCCCTCTCAAACATTTCAACAAATCAAGAATTCCTGTGACAGCAGGGAAAACCAAACCAAACCAAACCAAACCAACTCGGAGTACCTCATGTTTTAAGGCCAGGACGAACCCTTAGGGTTGTCTACTCTAACTCTGTGAATTCATCACCTCAGGCGACAAGAACCGCACCAGAAAGTCTCGTTTCAAAACGATGATTTCTTATCAGACCACAGGAAAAATCTGTGAGAAAGTTATTAATTAAGTCCTGCTATAAATATGTCGACATAAAGTAAATAAACTGCACATTTTGGGTGGCTGTTTTGGTAGTCACTTATATTAAGTATTAAAAATTTACCCCAAATTTTCAAATTTGAACTTGCATTTCAAAAGCTTTCAGAAGCTGCATCTTGAAATGCCCCTGCTAAATCAGACAGCTTGTTAGGATCAGAGTGAGATCCTCTACCAGGAAGACATTATCTGCCATCTGCTGTGGAAGAGGCAGGTCAGGCCTTCTTTGAGTGCTCTCCAGAATTGGGGAACCATGTCTGGGGCTCCTTGCTCACACGCAGACAGCTAGGAGCAGACAGGAAAGAAAGAAGAGGTTGCAAGGCACTCTAAAATATCACAGTAATTTTCAAGATGTAACTAGAGAGAAGGGATGAAAGGTGTTCTAAGTATTGGTGGGTTTTTTTTGTTTGTTTGTTTGCTTGCTTGCTTTTCCGGGGCAGAAAGAGATGTATTAGTTTCATTTCACCTACAAACCTTTTCTCGGTAACAATCTGTGTCTTTCTGTCCTCACTGCTGGTCCACTCTTCATGGCACCTTTCCAGGCATTCTAGACTAAATATTCCTGACCGGGTACCTGCAAAGATCCAGCACAAATCTGGAACAACCCTGAAGCTGTGCAAGGGAAACAGGTCACCACTCCCTCTCCTGTTCAGCTGGAAGTGCATTGCATTTTGGGGCAGAGGGGGAGAGGAGGGGAGGGTTTGGAAGCGGGAAGTAAAATAAAGTAATGGAAAAATATTTAATGAATTCCAGATGATTCACCAACAGCTCAGCTTGAAATGCAGGGGGGGGACACCGGCAGGCAGAGAAGGAAATGCAAATTAGATAAGCAATAAAGAGGGGGAGCTGCACAGCCACAAATTCTCCTCAGATTTCTCAGAAGTCAGTGTTTAGACTTGGCTTTGAATTGGCATAATGGGCACATTTTACTTGATGTCTTACTAGCAACCGAGCCAAATCACAGGGCACTTTAGCGCTCCAGTGTTCTAATAAGTATTTGCTTCAAAGCAGCAGTTCAGATCTCCCCGTGAATTTTCTCGAGTACACATCATATCAAAGGACGAGTATTTGTCAAAGCCTTTATTCAGCCACAAAGCAGGGGGAAGGTTTGTTTAAGGACTGTCAAGTTGCACCTGCTGGCTCGCACTGGGAGGATGAAAGGAACGACCGGAATGCCTGTCACTGTTGAATTTTATTTTCCATTTCTCAGTATTTTTAACCGGTGTGAAAAGACTTGTTGTATCACAAAAGCAGAATGTTGCTGTAAGCCTATTCAGAGCCCTTCAAATGAGGAGATAATAGATTTGTGGCTAATAAAGTGGTACTTGTCTGAGAAGCAAAAGGAGTGGAATTAGGATGGCATGTTAACAAGATGTTAAAGCAGCCCCTGAAGTATTCTAAGGCCTTCCCTATGCCAGACAAATAGTTTCTAGAAGTAAAAAAGGGGGTGACACAGCTGCATAAGGGTGGATTGATGCAAGGACAAGTGTGATGCATGGACTTGGCCCTCCTGTGCCTCTTTCCACTTTGCCTGCCAGGGAGAACATTATAATCTCTATATTATATAGTGAGAAGCGTCTCACTCCAGACTATCTCATGTAGGGCTTTGGCAGGGTGAGCTCCAAAAAAAAATGAGGTGCTGAGGTCCTTTTGCAGCTGAGCTCAGCTCCACAGCAGAGCCTCACATTAAGCAGGACAGTCCACAGCGAGATGCAGGCACTGGATCTGTTTAATAAACTTCAGCTATTTTCACAGGAGCACGTGGGATGGCAGGGAGCAGAAAGCAGGGCTGCCTTCCCTGCAGTCCCACGGCACTTTCTCCCCCTTCCCTGCACAGCGAGGGATTACAGAGTGGAAAGTAACGCTAGGCAGCACAGCTCCAATCAGCCAGTCTGAGAACGAGGGGTTCAGAACACCAATTAGAGAGGCTTCTCTGGTTTTTGTCATCCCCACGAACAACTTCCTTCAAAATTGTTTCCCAGACTTTGTCCTTTTGGCTGTTACAAAGTTAATTTTCAACTTATTGCCTCTTTTTGTCTATGCACTAGGTTGGGAAAGAGCAGGTTGCTCCTGATTTGCAAGCTTCTTAAAAGATGCTGATTCCTTCAGAGGTTGCCTTACTTTCACTAATCATAAAAGTGTTCATAGCAAGTGTCTCCTGAATTCCAGCTGCTTGTAAGAAATGGAAACAAGTTCCCAAACCAGACAGCAATTTTTTCCCTTTTCAGGTGTTAAAACAGAGTGCTCTAAGCAGCCCCCAGAGACCAGCTGTGCCCTGGAGGCAGTTTATCTTTTCTAAAGTATCAGCAGAGGAGGCAGGTAACACAGAGCTACTGATGGCAGCACACAGAGCATTCTTTTGTTTAGTTACTGGCCCTAATTAGAACTTGGCTCAAGTCAAGCCCTTGGATCAGGTACAGCAAAACTCTGCTGCTCTCTGACTCCAGACACAATGTTTAGACGTGATCCAACTCCCACTTCAGCCCAGCATTGTGCTCACTTGGAAGGGGATGGGACTCTAATCCAAGCCAGCCTGATCAGAGGCTGTCCAAAGTTGCCATCTGCTGCCTGATCTGTGGCCTGATGGAAAGAGTTTGCTGTTCTGTCCTGCTCTTCCAGAAGGAGGGTGGAAGTACCAGCAATTTCTGCAATTAGCAAAAGTGAAAATCCCAAACTAAACAGTTCTACCTGTGTTATTTATTCAGCTTTTTTATTTTTTTTTTTTTAACTGTTTCAGATTTATGGACAGGCTAAATCACATCCCTCACACCTCTAAATCCTGGTCCGTGGAACCCGTTCCAAACATATTTACATCTCTAACTATACATGGAAAATAGTAGAGAATTCTCCCAGGAATCGCTCATTTCATTCATCCACATCCCCTTCAGCTTTTTTTTTTTTAAAAAAAAAAAAGAAACAATATTGCAAATGACTAGACTGGAGGTTCCTGAATTTCCTTAAACCGAAGGGGTTTCTGTTTCTGATGAACTCAAGATACTTTTACTAAGTCGCCTTAGAGAGCAAATTATATTCATAAACTTTCCTGTTTCAAACATAAATTCCTCTGCTTATAAGGCTTAAAAACACACTGTCAGCCAAAATCTAAGTCGTGTTAAGTTTCCTGTGCTGTGTGGGGTGTTTTAAGCTGTCTACTTGTTCTGTGCTTGCAGCATCCACCAGGAACTTTCGTCCTGCTGTGCCAAGGATACAGGGAATCCAAAGGCAATGCCAAAGGTGAATATTATAGTGATGAGCAGCTTCATCAGTAGATAGCAAGATAGAAGGGAAACTTTTTTAGCATCCTCACTCTCATCAGGAGGACGGATGGAATCATGGAATGATTCTAAAGATCCATCCCCACTATCACAGGCAGGAACACTTTCCCCTAGACCAGCTTGCTCAAAGTTCCATCAAACCTGGCCATGAGCAATTCCAGGGATGGGGCATCCACAGGTTGTGGACAACCTGTTCCAGTGTCTTACAGCCCTCCCAGTAAAGAGTTTCTTCCCAAAACCTCATCTAAATTCATCTATAGAGTGAAATGTGTTAAACAGCACAGGAACCTTCACATGACTTAGTTGTGGGATGAGCTTTGGCTGAAGTTCCCCACGTGTTTGGTAACCATTTCAACCAGCCCTCTCAATAAATTAACCTTAATCTGCATTGAGGGGAATGGCTTGGAAGAGACCAAAAGCTTAATGGGAAAACACAAACCAGTTCTGCCTCGCATATCTGTGTTATCTCTGAGCTTGTCATTGCAGTAACTCAATGCATAACTTGATGCTCTGGGGATTTTTGCACCTTCCCCTGCCCTAATTTTATTTTTTTTTTTATTTTTATTTTTTTTATCCAGTGACAACAGTTTCAGCAATTGACTCTCCCATTCCAATTCCACCTTTTAACTTCCATGCACAGTTCTGGAGGGTTTTTCCTAACAAAAGGATATTTCCTTTTTAGGAAATAGCATCCCAGAACAGCACCCTCTCAGGTCCTGACACAGTTTAAAAGTCAGCAAACTCTGAAACCCATGAGCTGGCTCCTTCAGTAAAGAAAATTCCTAGGGAATCATATACTGTGACAAAGTTCCACCCTTCTAAGACAGTCCCAGCTTTTATGCATCACTCCACATTTAATTCCATTTAAAACCTCATTTCTGGACTTGGGACCTCTAAGACACAGAGAGTTTTGTTGATGAATTAGGGAAGGGGATACAATATCATGATGTTCCAGCATTTTTTTTTTTTTTAACAAACTCCTGTCCAATAGCAGGTACACAGAGGGTACTTGCTTATAAAATTAAGAGCATGCAAAGTGAAAATGAAAATTAAAGGGTCCGCCCCAAAAAACTGTCTTGAACTGATTATTCTGTGTTTTCTTTGGATAGAAAAAACATTGTCCCTGTTGTCTTTAAAAACATAGTTTGTGATAGGAAATATTTGTTTTCTTTTGGTCCAGGATAGTGGACCTGTGTTGGGATTAAAACTGAAAAATTAGGGATGCACTTTTTTCCCCCCTCTTTTTAATCAGAAGACTTGTCAAGCTCACAATGCAATAAAACAGTGGCAAAACAGAGGAGGAATTGCTAAATTAATTTTTATGATGCAAAAACCCTAGGGACACCAGTGGGACCAATCAGGGAACACAAAACTGTTTGTTTGCCATTGTTGTACAAATTTTAACATAAAATTACATCCCTCAGAGAATTACTGAGAAGCTGATGATTTTGTGAAGTTGTCCCTGCACCAAATAAAGAACATTCCTGTTTCTGTAGCACTCATAATCTGTTTCCTACATATATGAAGAGTACCCTTCCAAGATTTGTTTGTTTTGCTGACTTTCCATCAAGAAAACAACATAAATTCCAATTTTTTTAACTGAAAGGTGCAATTTTATTCAGCTTTTAATTGCAGGAGATCCTCTGGGAAGTGACTGTCAGAGAAGATTATGAGCAACTTTTAAAGTCCAAGTGAAATTAGGATAGTTAAATGACAATTTGGAAATCCAACAGGACAACCTGGTGGCTGTAATCTGCAAATACTTTCATGGTCTGTCATATTTTTTTGAAGGTAGAATTGAAAAAAAAAACAACAAACCCAAACAACCCCATAATAACTATTACCATGTGTATGAGAAAACATGATAGGAGTACTGAGATTATGATTTCTGAAGCTCATATTTTCTCTATTTTTTGTGAGTTAACAGGGAACAAGTACTTGCTGATTATTTGTCCTATTTGAACTTTACCGGAGATGACTTTGCTGCAGCATAATTTGTGCCAGTAACTGGCTCCAACATCATAAAAATCCACGCCAGGATAAAACCCAGAAATTAATATTAATCCTTTTTTTTCGTGGGATGCTTCTTGCCTAGCTTTCTTTCAACATCTATACCACAAAGCCAGGCATTTTTTTTTAATTTGTATTAAACTGGTTAGTTTATATACCCTCCTTCAGGATCTAAAAACTTTTTTTGCCACTTTTGCCTTTAAAAGGAGTTGAAACGTTTACACTGATTTTTTTTTTTTTTTTTTTTCCCCCTGTGGAAAACTTATGGACCAAGATCTTTCTGTGCTACTCAAAGAGACTGCAGCATTTTCAGAGTGCTACCAGCAGCTGCATCAGCCTTTCTGTTCCCTGGAATTCTATGAGTGTGGACAGATGGAAAAAAAACGCTTGGAAACTTGCTTGGTGATTTCTGATTTACAAAGCTAACGTTTGCCAGGTCATGGAAAGAAGAAAAAAAAAGATAAAGAAAGAATAGTAGAAGTTACATTGGAAGTTGTAGCACTTCTACTGCTTTGGATGCATAATCTTCCAATTAATCCTTTCAAACTGTGGTATTATTTAGTGTTTGGTCAAGGCACGTGCTTGGGGTTCTGTCTTAGGTGTAGATAGGAATTATAAACACAGACATGTAAAAAAAACCCCAACAAACCAAACCTGCTATTACAGCATTAAAACTAAAAGCAAAATACCTTCATTACAGTTGCCCTTTGAAATGTTGCCTCAGCCCCCCTGAAAATATTTGCATTATGGCACATTCTGTAATTACAGACTCGATTTTCTCCCCTAATTATTTCTCACCCATATTATTACACAGGACAGAGTCGTTGTTCAGGATTGATTATTTGATGTTTTCCTGTATCCTTACTGTTTTTATTTTATTTTTTTTTTCTTTCAATGCATACAGTTTAAATTCTTCTTTCAGTCTATTCATATTAAAAAAAAAAAAAACAACTCTGTACTTCATGAAAACAAACTAGTAGGTAGACACTAAAAGATCATCAAGTCTAGACCACTGCTGTTGCAGACATTTATTTATTTTAGCAGTAATATATCTCAGTTTTGGTCTCATTACTTCTACTGGAAGGTATTGCATCATTTTGCTGCTTTTATAGTTTTCAGTCAAAGGATAATTATGGAGAGTTTTTGTCCATTCCTTTTTGTGCATTGATCTTTCACCCTTGAAAGGCTTTTTCCCTTACGGTTTTAAAGCAAATAAAGCCATGGACAGCAGGAATAGCTGCTGTCAAAACAGCAAACAAGATTAATCCCAAAAATTAATCCAGAGAGTTCACCTCTAATCTACACTGTAATCCCCTTTTCATCAATGCCTGTCATTATATCATCTGTTTATGATTCATTTACAATAAAGTCCTGCAGTTCTCCTATTAAACATGCCTTTTTCAATTTTTTTTCCTGGTTTTCATGGCTGAAATTTATGACTGTCAGCCTGATGTACTGTTCTAGACAGAGGATATATATCTGTACGAATTATCAGAATGATTAATTTGTTTTGATCTACAGCTGTGTTATAGCCAAAGACATTTTATATGTATTTCAATGTGTCTCTTTGTTACTTCAGTGTGGGGTTTTTTTTGATCCTTCAATACTACAGATAAATGTAGATACTTGGATCATTTACTTGGATCATTTTCTCTCTCCATTATAAATATAGGCGTTATATTTTCTGTTTTCCAGATAGGAAAACTACTGAGGGTCTCAACATAGTTTTTTTTTTGCCATTCTTACATCTTCCTTTGCTGATTGTTTCCCACTGCTGGGACAGAGGTTGTTCAGTGTACTGGAGCCAATTACTTCCATTATTTTTGAGGACTGGGGGAAAGCCAAGGAAAAATTTATTTTTTTTTTTTTTTGTGCCATGACACTGGAGCATAAAAGTATCTCCCATTTTTTGTTTATTTATACGCCCAAAAAGCCTTTTCTTGCTTATTTTAATATGCAAATTCTAGCCAGGTTAGACTTTAGCAACTCTTACTTTACATCCAGTGATTTTGGATTTATGATTTTGGAGACAAGAGTCTCCTTGCAGCCCCACAAACTCGTGTGGATCACAACCCAATTTTAGATTGTCAAATATTAATCTACACTTCACACCACTTAACCTACTAAAGTCTGCCTTTCTCAACAGGCTGCTCTGCTGTTTATTAATGTTTGATTTTTTCAGCTAAGGAAGAGTTTACCATCAGTCATTTAAAGCAAAGTTGTTTTCTACATCCATCTCTTTTAATGCCCTCGCTATTTTATGGCAAAGGACTACACAGTTTACAGACAAAACAGCTTTTTTCATACACCAATGACATCTAGATTATCCCCATTTTAAAAATCAATACGCTATTTGTTCCTAAGAGAACTTATATCCTTTTCTTAATACAGTGCTCCTAAAGTTTAATTCCATCTGCAGGCAAGGAAGGGAGTGTGAGGAGCTGAGAAAATGTTCTTTGAGAGGATGAGTTTTGAAAGCTACAGATTGGTTCCTCAAACATATTTTCACACACAGGTGACAGCAGAGATTTCCTCTGTGACAGCCATCTAAAGGATACAAGAGAATTGCAAAAGACCAGTATAATTTGTGCACAACAAATCATCTTCCCTGGGAGTACGAAGGGAAAGAAAACCCCAGTTATTTCTACAGTCTTTGTGTACAACACGGAGGTCAAATTTTAACAAGTCTTTTAAACAATAACAATTTAAATAAATAAATATTTAAATAAGCTGTGATGAACTCGATGTAAGCGTAGAGTGAGATTTCACTTCAGATGAAGCAAAATTATTTGCAGAAGCAGTTGACACACAGAACCTTCTCTGTGTTTCTCCCCTCCCAGTGAAATTTATTTACTCGAGGGACAGTTTAGTCAATTAAAGGAGACCATTTTCTGTTCCAGTGGACCTGATGGTACCCCTAAAACATTCCAGGAGTGAACACCACTGCCCAATCCATGAGAAGGGCTCTGTCCCTGCTGACAGTTTCCATTTCTCAGCTGGAATTTTGATTATTCCATGGATGTCGTGGTCAGGCACGGTCCTGTAGAGGGAAGCAGTTCCTCAGCTATCCAGGCACAGTATCCACAAGGGCTTGAAGCAGGACCACGTTCTCAGCTTTAATTTTTTCGCTCAGATTTTATCTGGTGCTGAATAAGATGCCTGTTGTGATTTTTTTGGGTTCTAAATCCCAGATTATTTGATACACTGCAGTGACTTGACCGTCTCCCTTTTCAGGATGCAGACCCAGACAGAACAACCTTTTTAAAAAGCCTACAGTTTGACTCTGGCAGGTTATTTTTCCCACCTTAAAAATCTGTGTATCATCAAGATTCAGTGATTAATGCCACAAAGTAAATGTGTGGAGGATGAAATAACTCCACAGAACGATAACATGACGGGACAAGTTTTCCCTCTCCGAGAGGGAATATAAGTTCCTCCCCTCTGAAAGCTGGTGTAAGAAAACAAGAACATCTCTATGTGTCTGCTTGGGGAGGAGGGGATGGATTTGCTGTTAGGGAGGTGTATAATGCCAGAGTACATGGAAAGTAATACCCTTCACATGCTGGAGCACAACTTGGGCCAAGAGCTGTTGGCAATAGGAGGATAAGCAAGAAGTCATACATGAAAAAAGTGTGAGAAACTCCAGTGATCCCATCTCCCCATTAACATAAACCACATTCCATGTATGGTTAAAAAGAGTCAATTATTGCTCCCATTTCTGCCTTTTAACTCCAATTTAAGCACAGCTGAGGAGATGGAGTGGTTGTGTCTGTGAGCTTTAGACCACCGTGTACCTCAAGACAGAATAAGAACTCACAGCTACTGCATCTTTTGAAGAGCTAAGAATAACTGAAGATAATAATAATAAATAAATAAAAATAATACCCTCCCATACTCAAATCAAACAAGCCCAAAGATACCCCGGTAAACCTTGTACTACACACAGAAGAAGGACTGATCAGAGTTCACCCTCAGAATGAAAACTGAAAAGTTGATTACTAGAGGTGGATACAAAAAAACCCTCTCTTCAGTTCCATTCATTTCCCTATCCATTAAACTCCCAAGGTAATTTTTCCCCACTGAAGCCCAGGAATTATAAAAAGCTCCACAATGATTGCCATGCTGACTCTTAGAGCAGAAGGAACTCGCTGCACACACTTACATATACAGATTTTCATATGTACATATTTTATGTCACTCTTTTTCTCCATCACCTTTGCTTTTTCTGACATTTAATTAAGGGTATGTCTCTGATGTCAAAACAAACATGAAATATGGCTGCATGCAGGGAATGCAAACCCTAATTAAGATGAAATTTTGGACATAACCTAAGACAAGCTTTACATTTTCACTGGGAAAATACTGGAGTTTATAAAATATTCCCAGATGTGCTTTTGCCTCTCTAAATATCTCTCTGTCTTGAAAAACTGCAGCTTAAATTAAAAATTGAAATAGTCATCTTCTGTGAAGGAAGTTTCCTTCTTGGAATCTTAGACAGTATTTACCACTGGCCTGATTCCACTGGCTTTGGTGAAGCTCAGGATGAGATGGAGCAAGCAGAGCATCTTGAAAGCATTAAAGTTGTGGGAAATATATCTAGACATAATTGATTTTTCTTTTCATTTACACTAAGGAGCAAGGATCTTAATTTTGGACATCTTGAATCTACCCCAGGAAGCTTCAGAGATAAGAAATTCGAAACAATAATAAAAATAATAAAAAAAAAAAGTCAGCATTTATTTATGTTCAGATTCCAAACCCCAGTATTCAGTCTACCTCCTCCCTCCCAGTTCAGCAGGACTATCTGTCAAGTAAAATGTGACTTAGCATGGGTAAATCAGAAGGCAGTCTGTGTCATTTAAATATATATATATATAAAGATTTGTGCAAATATTCCAAGTTGTTTGTATACAAGTGGTTACAATCACCAGGTAAACAGCAAACCTGACCCCTCTACCCCCAATAAAACCATGGAAATGGTCTTCCAAACTTTCCCCAGACTCCAGAATAACCCCCCTCTTTTTCACAAACGTGGCAAGATGTTTTATTTAGATTCCTTATATTTGTTGTCCTAATGCTCTGGCAAATTTGAAGGTCTGCAGGGTTCCCTGCAAAGATCCCTTACATGTTATTAAACAGCACCTGGGTGGGTATTCCTGCTAAAATGCCTTCTGATGGAAACCACTTGTGCTGAGCACACACTGTGCATCCCAAAGGAGGAATGATTAAAACCAGGGACTCGCCAAAAATAAATGGAAAGTTTACTGGAAACTAAAGGAAAGGCAGAGCATCCTGAAGAGAGTGTGCAGCCTTTGCTTTCCTTTAGGATGAGCCAGTGACATTGTGCCTTCTTTAATTTGCCAAGAGAACCTTCCTGATCCCACCAAAGTTCCTGCTTTTCCCTATAACATAATTTTAAGAAGAGCTAAACTAAAGGAACCTTTTAGTCCCAGCTCTTACATACAGACTCTTCTAAGCTGGAAAAACCAGAGACAAATACACTTGCTTTGTTATCCTGAGCTGTTGCTGCTCCTCTTGGTCAAAGTCCTCATTTGCTTCAACCTTGGTCTTCACAAATTGTCCACCTTGTCTTTCCTGCAAATTGTGGGAGATTGATTCCCAACATGCTTATAATTTCGTGATTTCCTGGGATTTTTAAGCATCTGTAAAGCATATACACTATCTCTGAACAACCATAAAGAGCTTAGAGAAATTAAAAAACGAATCTATTGGGTTTTTCTAACATTAAACATTTGGCTTTGTGTAATTGATAACTTGGGAAATTCTAGAAATTAATGAAGGAAATATAATTTGCAGTTAGAAATGATCTAATGTTCATGATCCCAGATTGCCTAAGGATATAGTCTAGTTTTGGGTCAGATTCGTGAGCACTAGATCTGAATGCTATTGTAACAGAGACAGTGAGCTAAAATAGGATAATTCTGATGAGATCAGGCCATACAGACAGAATTTGATGATCTTGACCAGAGGAAACTAGTTGTAAACCAAGTTTCTTTCACAAGGCTTTTAGCACACACAGATGGGATATAAGGTTCTCAGGTCTTTAAAGTAAAAAAAGATGTTATGAACAGAATTAGCTGAACTGTATTAAAAAAAAAATTGATTTTAGATTCTAGTTCTGATCCATTAGCCAATTGATGTTATCAGCTTCATAGAGTGGTTCTTTTTTCTAGATCAGCTTTTCAGCCTGCTCCATCCCTCTTAAAAACACACTGGAACACTGCAGGAGAAAAATATTTACTGACCCAAACTGACTCTTGACAGAAATGCTTTCTGCCAGCTATACAGAACAGAAATACTAACTCTGTGCTGAATAACCTCCTGTGCAAAACTATTCTGAACTGAACTGGGAAAATAAACCAGTAGGGAATTTTCCAACAATTGCTCTTCTACAAATTCAAAGATTAATGTCAGGCTTCAAATTATTTTTTCACTCATTGCTCTTTGAATTATTACCAAAGACACTTGAGAATAAATCCTGCAGCTACTTCTGTAATCTTCATATAATTGAACTTCTCAAAGGAGAAGTGAAAACTCTTCCCCCAAACTGGAGATGATTATAAGCATTTCTTTGGAGAGGACTACCTTCTCCTTCTCTCTGTGCCTCGAAGCATTGTAGATAAAGTTTGCGATAGTAAGACAGTCCTTTTTAGAGGCTGAACAATCCAATTTAAGTTGTTTAAAGAGCTGGGTTTTTTTCAGTCAGATTCCTGAGTGTTTAAACTTCCAGTGTAGAGTGTCTATAACCTCTCAAATCACTGTTACCATGACCTGCCTGATGGCCGCTGGAAAAATCACAACCTTCCCTTGAAATTTTGTGGGTCCTTTCCTTTCTCCTTTCCTTTGCCTCCCAAACCTTCCTTTTCCTTCCCTTTTCCCTTCCATTTCCTTTCACAACTTGGCTAACACAGAATGGAAAATAATTGCCAGAGAAATTAAGGACTAGTGGTTGTAATTCCTGTCTGTGTAAGGGTCACTTAACACATGCAGCTTGAATCAGTTTACTGGTTGTAAATCCAGACTGTAAATGAAAAATTATAAGTTTTCAGATATATATTAGCTACCATGAAATAGATTTATAGGGAAAAAAAGGTCTGGGTTTTGTTTTTTTTTTTCCATGGTCAAAATGAGAGATTAATGTATTGCATAAATACTCATAATTTGGCTGACGGTGGAGACAATCATCCCAGGAGGAATAAATGAATGTATTGTTTGTTTATGTGTCTAGAAGTACTACATCCTTTTGGTTAGAAGGAAAATTAGAAGTTCTTTTCTAATGTGAAATTCACAGTCATCAATAATGGTCCTTAGGACTTGCCTGTGGCCCCAAGAACACAAACACATTTGGCCTTTGGCTACAGAGCAGAGACATCTAAACCAGACATTCTTATTTATTCCTGGATGTTTATTGTGTTTAATTGTTTGGGAAATCATCATTTAAATTAAGGAATATATTTGCTTATAAGTGAGAACAGAGCTTTTTCCTTCAAAAGGAATAATTCACTGACAAACACATTACTCCTTTCAGGTATCATCTATGGAGCTATAACTCTATTAGAGCTGTGATCCAGTTTGACTCCTTTGTGGGTTTGCCTAATCCTTTTTTGATCCTATTTATGTTTTTTGGCCTCTAAAACATCCTGATATGATGAAGTTAATTTCCTTTCAGTAAAGTTACTTTTGTTTAGCAACAGTAAGATTTGGAGGTATCCAGTGTTATCAAAAACACTTCAATAATTTAGTGTATCACCCTATACTCTCATCAGAAAAAATGAATAATATATCAAAAATATGCACTATTGAAAAAGCGTAAAAACTCAGGAAACTGAAAACTCTAAGAGAACAATAATCTTCCCTTTTATCCTGTGGCTTGATTACCCTAATAATAATAAGAAAACTGCAGATCTGGTCTCATAACAGTCTGAATATGGAGAGTTTACCCAATCTAGCTGTTGCCCCAACTATCACTCATTGGATAAGTTCAAATTTTACCTGGGGTGAAAACTTCCATCACCTCTGCTGCTGTTCCCCCTTCAGCTGTGATTCTTTGCCACTCACACAAAAGCAAATCCGTCCCCTGATGCCAAGGAAATTTATGCATGAGAGCGGACTGGGACAAAGGACTGGGACAGCAAAAATCTGCGCCAGATTTAGCAGCAGAGTTCAGGTGTCACCAGGAATGTGCCAAATTACTTTGCACATGTTTGAGTGTTTTACTGGATCGAGCAGGATTGCTCAACAGCTTGTTGAATTAATTTTTAAGCAGGGCTGTTGGGAGAAGTGAAGTAAATGCCTCAAAGCTTTGCTCACCAGATGATAAGATGCAACACATGCCTAAGTGGTTTGCTGTCTCAAAAATAAAATATATTTCTTTTTTTTCCCCATAGCTACACCTTCTCTCTGTAAGGTGAGTGACTGGTAGTTGTCTGCTTTTTAAGTACATCAAGGACTCGAATGACTTGTGGAAGTACATCCAGAAATTAAAACTTTCTCACTGACTGGTCCTTCTTACTGTATTTATTTAACACAAGATCTGATACTTTTTTTTTTGCTTTCTTTGAACAGATTCATTGTCAGCTTTGGGTTGTAGCAACCTCACCACACTGGTAGCAAAATTATCTGGAAAACAACAGGACTTTTTGGCTTCTCTGCTGACCTGCTAAATTATATGTTCAATGGTATTTCTACAATACAAAAAATATTCAGTTTATTGCATAATACACAGGTGATTTGGACCTGGTTCCTACAAATGTCAAACTGATAGAAAAATCCTCTGCTTTGAGAGCCCGTTTTACTTCAGTCAGACCTTTTGGTGTTCTGAGATTGCAAAAGGAAATTGAAGAAAGAATTTAAGGTTGCTATTTACATTTAAGTAAGATTTGACGCGTGGAGATTAGAAGTAGATAATTTCCCCTCCCACATTCAATTGTCAGGTCCTGTGGAAAAAATGGGATATGGGATACATGGGATCAAAATTTCCTTTGAAAATTTTAGGTGGTTTTCGAGAAATGAAGGGGTTGCCTTTCTTCATATCTGATCTCAATTGCCTGATTCTGTTTTATTGGCTGTAAAACAGTAATTGTCTAATAAAACATTCTGGTTTTCATTTAATATGTTCAAATAAAGGCTTCTCAGCACAGCACACCGTGGTCTTTTTGGCCCCTTATCTCTGTTCTCCCTTCTCCAGAAAACCCTTAGCATTTCAGCTTGTTGAAGACAAGTCTATTTTCAGAAAACAAGACTGTTCCCTTCATTATTTTCCCTTTCTTGCCTACTTTACCTATCAGGAAGGCAGAGTGGATCTGTCAGATGGTCTCTGTCAAACAAAAGACAGATGATGTTCCTTTTGCTCTCCATTTCACAGCATCTCATATTTACTGTCTATCGAGAAAATACACCAGTCAGCTCCCATTGTTAAACAACACAAACAGATCTATTTCCCAGGGAAANTTTTTTTTTTTTTTTTCCCATGGTCAAAATGAGAGATTAATGTATTGCATAAATAGTTATAATTTGGTTGATGGTGGAGACAATCATCCCAGGAGGAATAAATGAATGTATTGTTTGTTTATGTGTCTAGAAATACTACATCCTTTTGGTTAGAGGGAAAATTAGAAGTTCTTTTCTAATGTGAAATTCACAGTCATCAGCAATGGTCCTTAGGACTTGCCTGTGGCCCCAAGAACACAAACACATTTGGCCTTTGGCTACAGAGCAGAGACATCTAAACCAGACATTCTTATTTATTCCTGGATGTTTATTGTGTTTAATTGTTTGGGAAATTATCATTTAAATTAAGGAATATATTTGCTTATAAGTGAGAACAGAGCTTTTTCCTTCAAAAGGAATAATTCACTGACAAACACATTACTCCTTTCAGGTATCATCTATGGAGCTATAACTCTATTAGAGCTGTGATCCAGTTTGACTCCTTTGTGGGTTTGCCTAATCCTTTTTGTGATCCTATTTACGTTTTTTGGCCTCTAAAACATCCTGATATGATGAAGTTAATTTCCTTTCAGCAAAGTTACTTTTGTTTAGCAACAGTAAGATTTGGAGGTATCCAGTGTTATCAGAAGCACTTCAATAATTTAGTGTATCACCCTATATTCTCATCAGAAAAAATGAATAATATATCAAAAATATGCACTATTGAAAAAGCGTAAAAACTCAGGAAACTGAAAACTCTAAGAGAACAATACTCTTCCCTTTTATCCTGTGGCTTGATTACCCTAATAATAAGAAGAAAACTGCAGATCTGGTCTCATAACAGTCTGAATATGGAGAGTTTACCCAATCTAGCTGTTGCCCCAACTATCACTCATTGGATAATGAGTGATAGTTCATTTTCACCTGGGGTGAAAAAAAACTCTGCTGCTGTTCCCCCTTCAGTTGTGATTCTTTGCCACTCACACAAAAGCAAATCCATCCCCTGATGCCAAGGAAATTTATGCATGACAGCGGACTGGGACAAAGGACTGGGACAGCAAAAATCTGCGCCAGATTTAGCAGCAGAGTTCAGGTGTCACCAGGAATGTGCCAAATTACTTTGCACATGTTTGAGTGTTTTACTGGATCGAGCAGGATTGCTCAACAGCTTGTTGAATTAATTTTTAAGCAGGGCTGTTGGGAGAAGTGAAGTAAATGCCTCAAAGCTTTGCTCACCAGATGATAAGATGCAACACATGCCTAAGTGGTTTGCTGTCTCAAAAATAAAATATATTTCTTTTTTTTCCCCATAGCTACAGCTTCTCTCTGTAAGGTGAGTGACTGGTAGTTGTCTGCTTTTTAAGTACATCAAGGATTCGAATGACTTGTGGAAGTACATCCAGAAATTAAAACTTTCTCACTGACTGGTCCTTCTTATTGTATTTATTTAACACAAGATCTGATCTTTTTTTTTTTTTGCTTTCTTTGAACAGATTCATTGTCAGCTTTGGGTTGTAGTAACCTCACCACACTGGTAGCAAAATTATCTGGAAAACGACAGGATTTTTTTTGCTTCTCTGCTGACCTGCTAAATTATATGTTCAATGGTATTTCTACAATACAAAAATATTCAGTTTATTGCATAATACACAGGTGATTTGGACCTGGTTCCTACAAATGTCAAACTGATAGAAAAATCCTCTGCTTTGAGAGCCCGTTTTACTTCAGTCAGACCTTTTGGTGTTCTGAGATTGCAAAAGGAAATTGGAGAAAGAATTTAAGGTTGCCATTTACATTTAAATAAGATTTGACACGTGGAGATTAGAAGTAGATAATTTCCCCTCCCACATTCAATTGTCAGGTCCTGTGGAAAAAATGGGATATGGGATACATGGGATCAAAATTTCCTTTGAAAATTTTAGGTGGTTTTTGAGAAATGAAGGGGTTGCCTTTCTTCATATCTGATCTCAATTGCCTGATTCTGTTTTATTGGCTGTAAAACAGTAATTGTCTAATAAAACATTCTGGTTTTCATTTAATATGTTCAAATAAAGGCTTCTCAGCACAGCACACCGTGGTCTTTTTGGCCCCTTATCTCTGTTCTCCCTTCTCCATAAAACCCTTAGCATTTCAGCTTGTTGAAGACAAGTCTATTTTCAGAAAACAAGACTGTTCCCTTCATTATTTTCCCTTTCTTGCCTACTTTACCTATCAGGAAGGCAGAGTGGATCTGTCAGATGGTCTCTGTCAAACAAAAGACAGATGATGTTCCTTTTGCTCTCCATTTCACAGCATCTCATATTT
>NW_020956424.1:132662-145802 GCF_003031625.1 Empidonax traillii
GCATTTCAGCTTGTTGAAGACAAGTCTATTTTCAGAAAACAAGACTGTTCCCTTCATTATTTTCCCTTTCTTGCCTACTTTACCTATCAGGAAGGCAGAGTGGATCTGTCAGATGGTCTCTGTCAAACAAAAGACAGATGATGTTCCTTTTGCTCTCCATTTCACAGCATCTCATATTTACTGTCTATCGAGAAAATACACCAGTCAGCTCCCATTGTTAAACAACACAAACAGATCTATTTCCCAGGGAAAAAAAAAAAAAAAAAGACTTCAGTTGCTGAAATCTGCTATCTTTGACTACTTTGGATCAAAGGCAATCAGTTTTCACTGTGTATATGTTGGCTCCCAAATAAAGGCTTTGGAAAACTGTAAAAACAACGAGCAGAAAGCCCCAAACAAACGAACAGAATCCCCCCCCCCCCGAGCAAACAAACTTAGTAAGAGTCAAGTTTTTGGGAGAAGCAGTTTCTGACTGCAATGCTTTGGTGCCACTGGGAATTTGAATAGCTGTGTTAATATGCATGATCTTTGGCAGCACTGCTACCCATGAATATGACAACTGTCAGAGCCTGCAAAGTCACTCACTCACTGCTGTCACAAACCTGCCCAAAAACAAAGCCACCATATGTTTATGCAAAGAGAGGAGTTACTCTCTTGGCTCAAGTGCATAAAGATGAAATATAGAGCATTCATCAAAAGAGGATAACATAATGCTTGGCTCTCTCCCTTCTTCCTCTATTAACTCTTTTTTTTTTTTTTAGTAGATATTTCCATCTACTTTGCATCATGTCAGAAAATAAGGAGTAGTATGTACTTGTAGGGAAACAAAGATCAGGGGTCATGGCATGCAATAATTATTCAAAAGACAACGAGAAGTGCCAGATAGAACATGATCTGGAGTACTCTGCAGCATCTGGAATTCACTTCTGCAAATACAATGCCTGAGCTCCCTTTTACATGGAATTTAGGAGCCCAACTGACATTTTATTTAAACAATCATTTGAGCCACTCCAACTCAGCAACTCCAAGCCTACCAAAAGGAAGCACAAAACTAATGCAGTTGGAGAAAACCCTCATCTGATTTTTATTAAATATGAAAAATTATTTTCTATTACTCTCTTTGCTGATAATCACAAACAGGTATATATATATACATATATATGTTCAGAACAGGCTCACATTGCTTTGTTCCAGCTACTTGTTTCCATCAATCCACAGGAACCAGCACAGCAATAATACACTGTCCAAAATGATTTATGATCCCACTCTGCTTATGCAAATGCCTAACTTTCAAATGTGAATCAGACTACTGTGGTAATGTGTCAAACAACTTGTGAAGTATTTAAACAGCTGACTACACCTGTTTCCACTTTAGGGATGCTTTCAAGTTCGGGCTGCTTTGATTCAAAGCAATATGTTGGGCTCGGAGCGTTGCTGTTCAAGATGAAAATTAAAGTTGCCTTCTCCTGTGGGTATAACAACGTGCTGAGGTCCAACAGCACACACATCTATTAAAAGGCTGAGGCTCAGCTGTCTCTGACTGACTGGGTGGTTCTCAGAGGAGCCAGTGGGAGTTGTGCAGGAGCAACTTTTCTCCTGCCCATGTGCAAAATGAGCAGCAGGCTAAGATGTACCTACTGGGCTGATCTGACAGGCAGCTGGCAGAGAGTTTGGAATCTCCTTTCAGGGAGTTGCAGAGAGCAAAATGTGACGGCCCCTGCATTGCTTCTCTTTTGTGTGACACAGAGTGCCATTCAGGTAACTTTCTGCTGCCGCAGATAACCCCACAAACCGTCCACCTGAAGGCTAAAGCTGCAAAAATGAGCGTGTAGATGGTCACAACTGTATGTTCTTGGAAGAGGAAACTCGAGGTAAAGCTCATAACTTTAGGTTCAGGATTGAAAAAAATTCTGCAGCTTTCAGTCACATTTTTTTTAAGTGACATTGCCCAAATGCAGCCCAAAAGGCTCAGACAGTGAAAGGCAGGAAAATAAGGATCAGCATTTTCCGGCACACCAAATAATCTAGTGTTTACATCCTATTTATGATTTTAAAACACTTCTCTGGCCCAATGCTGGAGTCAGGTGGGTAACTTACAGAAGGCACATCAGTTATTTTCTGGTTAGGCTGGCCTAAATAAATATATTTCTGTAACAATTCTATACTTTATATAAGCCTTTTTAATTGGAAGGTATCTTCCTTGAGACAGTTTAAGCACAGCACAATCCTTGAAGAGGATGGAGAACTCCACGAGACAACCTCATGTGAGAGGAAAAAAAAATCAAATTCCAGTATACAAAATGGATACAAATTACATTTTGATATTTAATAATTGGGATTGTTGGGGCTATTGTTGGGATAAAACCTGTACCCTGCCTATGGTAGAAAATCTTACTGTACTATTTTACACAAGCTTGTTTAAAACCAAAACAAAAAGCAAGATAAAACTCTGCTGGGCCACTTTAGTTCCCACCAAAGTTTAAAATTATTAATTTCTATTTTTTTTTTCTCCCCTGTTGGGCTTGGCCTACAAAGTTATTGAGTATTTAGTCATTAAGCTTCAGTATCTTCTCCCCTGTGGGAATCTGGAGACATTATCCATTTTCCTCTTGGGTTCAGACTCATTCACCGACTGAGCAGCCACCAGACAGTTTGAGCCTCCTGTGCTTACCCCAAGCAGTTTACAACACTGAACACAACAGCCAAAAGCATCAGGTCTGCAGCAGGAAATGTAGCTCAGAATAACCAACCTCCTCAGCCTGGCCACCAAACCCTGCCGAGCAGCTGAGCCCAGACTTTACACGCCAAAGGGGAGTGACAAATCCAAACATCTGACTCAACCAAGCGGGCCAAATGCATGTGTTTTATTCCAAACTTATTTCTTGAGGGCTGCCTCTGGGGCTCAAGTGGTTCCAAGAGAAATATTCCAACGGAGGCAGAGGATTTCCAGGCAAACGGAGTCGCTGCAAGCTCGCACTCACTCTCCATAATAATTTGGGATTTGGCCTCGTGGCCTGTTTGTGAGCCCCACGACTCTGAGTGACCTCATTCCTCTCTCAGTGCCTCTTGGGTGAAATGATCCCTCCTTACAGAGGGTCTCCAACCTCCACTGCTTTTTAAGAGCCTAAAGGACCGAAAATAATCCCTCTGTAATTCCACCCCTTGCGAATACAAGGCACGCCAGTCCATGCAGCAGTTTCTGCTCACGGTCCATAAACCCAGCATTGAATTAGAATTTGTTCTCCCTGTTCTCCCGTGGGACACCCAAACTTGGTCTAGATGCTCCAAAGGGTATAGATTTCACCACTGCTTCTTCATTACAAGGGTGAATTTTTAATTCTATTGGGGCGGGGGGAGCTCCTTTCAAAGTGTGTCCTTTCCTTCCAGCCCTGCCTGGGACAACAGAAGTAAGATCTGGTGAGGACAGCTCTGATTTTAACATAGAAATTGGATTTTGAGGTGTTACAGTCATAGAAGTAGGTAAAGATTGTACTAACCCTTTATTGAATAAAAACTTCATCTCTCTGCTGCCATAATAATGCAAATATAACAGAACTGGTCCTTATTTAATTGATGTAACAAAGAAAATGATGATTACAACCTCCCTGTTCCCATCTCTGATTTAACAAAGAGTATAACCATTATGATGTGTATAAAACTTACTGAAATAAATACTGGTAATTCTTATTTTATCACAGTTTATCTGCAGGGCTCAAAGCATTGAAAGAGGAGAAAGCAAAGGGTTGTGGGTAGAACGTAGCATTAGGCTGACAATCACATCCAGAGCCTGTGCCTGAGTCCTCTGAGAACATACATTTTCCAAGGAGGAAAAGTTAATGTTTCCCCAAAGCTGGAATTTAACACAAGACCATTTCAACAGTAAACCAGGTGTATTTTTTCACTGCATTACAAATATCTGCCCATCATCGTTTTCTTCCTCACAGTGAGCCCTCAGCAGCTGAGATTAGTGGAAGGAATGGTGTACTTCAATATATAAAATTAATTGCTTCTACACATATTGTTCTCCTCGTGTTTACAGCTAATTTTCCTCTGGGTCCTGCACCACCTGCTCCCTCTTGCACCTCATTTTCCCTCCTGCAAAGGGGAATCAGAGCCTTTTTTTTTTTTTTCCTGAGAGCCATTAAGCAGGTTCTAAGAGACATAGGAGAGTGTGGAAACGTTATTGCAGAGGTCTTCTCCAAGAAAACAGGAAATATGTGTTACAAAGTGAATGTTCTTGAGCATCCAGCAAGGCTCTAAATCAAACTTAACAACCCTTTCTCATAAATCACTGTACTACAGAGAGCTGGAGGAAAGGCAGAAGGGTAAACAAATTTCTTGTTAAACAAGAAATCCCCACAAAATGCTTTGAGAAGTCCTTCCACCTTACCCATGGCTGTATGTGTGGGCTCGTATTTTAGGTATAAATCACACATTCACATACAACAAACACACCCACTTGATGTTTCCTTTCAGATTCAAAAGATTGCTTGCCTGCTCTCTAAAATTCCCACCTCCAGACACTTCTGTGGATGGAAGGAAAAAAAAAAAAAAGGTTTACAGACACTTGTCAAAACTGAATAGAACCAGGTGGGAACATTTTAATACTTGGAGTAAGATAGGGACTTCCATTTACACGTAGGAGTTAATGTTGAACTCAGAGAAGTATACCCACCCACCTGCTGTCAGTGCTTCATTTCCTCATCCCCATTTTAACAGAGGACTGAGTGAACAGAAACAAATTATCCACCAGTCTCTCACTATTCATTGAATTAAGGCCTTTTGTGTGGTTATCAAACAGCCCATGTAACCCACACTTTAATACCACACTGAAAACCGTTCAATTTAAGCTTTAAAATCAAAACATACCCTGGTATTTTCATATAATAATAATATCTTATTTATTTACCATTTCTTGGAGACCTCCCCATTTTTGCCTTACGTAGCTCTTGTTAAACACGAAAAACATAAAACCCAGTGACACCTAATTTATTCTCAATATATGCAGTACAAGAATACTATATTTGACTCAAGTAGCTGTCAAACTGTCCCAAACTGGCAGCAAGCAGTATCCTTCTTGTTTGACAGATACAGACAAATAAACTGTTTAAAGGACACAGAATTTTTAACCTTTAAAATGAAAGAATACGAAGCACAAAAAAATAAATTGAATTTTAACTAAAATACGAGCTTGCATACAGGAGGTCCCTGCATTTCCCCTTCAATTTGAATTTTTTGGTTTGGTTATTTTTGAGGGCTTTTTTTTGAGGGTTATTTGCTGTTGTTCCTGGGGTTTTTTTAGTTGGTGGTGTTTTTGTGGTTTTTTGTTTGTTTGCTTTATTTTTTGTGTGTGTGTTTTTTTTTTTAAAGTTTATTTATTTGAAATGTAAACCCAAAAGCTGCCTGGAATACAGAATTCCACACCCGATCAAATGTCTCTTAAATCCTTGGCAATGGCCAAGCCCATTTCCACTTGTTCCTTTCAAAGGCACGACCACGGCCTTGGCAACTCAATATTTTTAGATGTCACTGGGAATTATTCCAACATCCTACTGTGTGAAACAATACCTGCAGTGCCTTCAGAGGAAAAATACGCTCCAAGAAGGGCTGAGCAGGTGTGCTGATGTTGCAGGAGAATTTTCTTGTCATGACTCCAAGATATTGGTCATCTGTATGGTATTAACTCACTTGGGAGGGTGGGCTGATACTTAACATTAACACTTAATACTAATATGACACCAGGGCTGATAATGGCAGCTCTAATTCCCGTTTCAGTCCCAAAATTTTCAGTTGTTGGGGAGCATGGTGGGAAGTGGAAGTGGAATGGGCTTCCTGGAGGGAGTCCAGCAAAGGGCTGTGAAGATAATCAAGGGACTGCAGCATCTGACATGCAAAGAGAGGCTGGGACAGCTGGGACTGTCGAGCTCTGAAAACACTCAGAGGCATCTTATCAGGGTGTAGAAATGCCTGGCAGGAGGGTGCAAATGAAGTGGAGCTGGGCCTTTTACAGGGAGGCTCCAGGAGGCAAAAGCACAAGTCAGGATATAAGAAATAATTTAAGTATAAGGAAAACCAATGGGCTTTTGTTTGGTTGTGGGTTATTTGAGGGTTTTCCTACAGTATTTTGGGAACCTTCCCCTCCTAAAGGACAGTGTCACACTCCTCTTTTTCAAGAGTGTGCATAGGAAAACAAACTGAGATTTTCTTAGCATTGTCAAAACTGGGAAAAGTATTTTTAGACATGTTACAACTATCTCGTTCTGGCAGAGCACAAAATTGTTTCCTCAGCATTTATTTGAGCAAAAAACCTGTTTTCAATGGATCCACATCTTCACATGTCTAATTCATGTGGCCTGAGCAATATCATAGAAGATAGACTTAGTTTTTTTTTTTTTTTTTCCTCAAATATTATTAATAAAAGGGCTTTGTTTTAAGGCCTGGCCATGGGCCAAGCCATATCATGTTCAAAGTTTGTGGAAAATATCACGAATGCACAAAATCCAGACACAGTATATCTTTCACTGTTTCAAGCTTTAAATTTTGTCTTGTACATTTAGGAAATGAGGAAAGATGCTCAGATAACAAGAATAAGGAAGAACAGAATTTTTTTAAAGATTTGACCAACAGGTTAAGCCTTTCTTAATTAAGATCATCCCTTTGCACATCATTTGGGTATTCCATAAGGGGTAGAATTAAGTTGAATATGATGCATGATTTTTTTTTTTTTCCCATGACTTGAGCCTTTCTCACAGCTCAGTAAATCATTCTCTTTACCTAGAGCTGGATATGTAACTCTGAAGCTCTTCCACACACATTGTTCTTCATTTCTAGAGGTGTTCAGCTTTAGTCCCAAGGACTTTAGTAACCTATAGTTTATAGAGTTTTGAGCCTGAAGAGCTGTGTACCAAGTCCTGGCTGAAATATTCCATCCCATTAGAAGATGTGTATCCTTTCCTCCAAACTTGTTTTTTTTTGCTGGCATGGAGATGCAGCTGTAAAGAGAAAATCTGCTCCTGATATAGGATCTCCAACAACAACTAACTGTGGACAAACAATGTGTATTTACACACATTGCTACAATAGAAATAAAGACAATTTTCACTTTAAATAACATATGCAAAACTAGAGAATGGATATCCACCAGTTTGGACAGGGGTACATCAACCAAGCCATCCATTTATGATAACCAAAAACAGCTGCAGCAATGACATCCGAGATATTTTGACTCAAAGGCCAAATATTCTCCTTTCCAGGGTCTTTCAAGGACGTATTGCTGTCCTTCCTGCAAGGGAATACAGCACAGGAGTGGCATGGGCCACGCATCCAATTTTGGATAGAAATTTCAGCAGTGCTCTGAAGAGGCTTCACATACTTCTTACCCAGAGGGATTAAACCAGATCCACTAAAGGAGTGTCTTTTGACAGAGATGCCCACACTCCTGTGTCTGCTCTTTTGTACTTGCTCACACCCACTCCCCTATCAGGATTTCTTGCTGTGAAGGCCCTGAATTCTTATTCCTGACAAACAGTGGGAAGGAATCTCCTCCCTGGCACAAGGCAGGCCACCAGAAGGAGCAGGTGGCAGTTGTGAGCAGAGGATGAAAGAAATCCCGAAGAGAAAGCTGCTTGGGAAGTAAGGAGTACAAGAGCCAATTTATAGTTTAATGATTAAAGAGAGATTAAAGCCAACAGCATGATGATTTTAACTCTGCAGCTGGTGGGTTTCTTTGTTTTCTGGTCAATGAAGCTGAATTATGAGACCGAGGAAACTTCAGAAGTGTTAAAAGATGCCATAATAATAAAGGGAAGTCTATAATTATGGAGAAATTATTGCATATAATATGTAAGTGGATTGCACTTAAACAGCCTCATCAAACCCATTTCCACTGAAAACTCATTGATGCCACAGATGAGGACTTCAGGTGGGAGGATAAGCCAGAGGAATGGATGAACACTTAAGAAACAAAGTCCTCGTTTTCATGCTAATGCCCCTGAGCAGTTCAGAAGAAGGGGAGAGAAAGAGTCTTTGTAGAACATTGTGACAGGAATGCAGCATCGCAGGGGAGGAGGAACCTCCTCTGGTGTCGGGATGAACTACTCCAAATGAACACTTCAAGTCGTTCATGAGGCAGCAGCAGCTGTAAGCCTTCTGCAATCCCAGCACATTTTATTATCATTGCAAAATAAAAAAAAATAAAAAAAAAAAAGAGAAAAAAAGTCAGTATCTGTCTGACTTAATCAGAGTGACAGAGATTCATCAGGGACTGGGATGTTTTGCTGTTGCTGTCTTTTCATCCTCCTCTTGTTAGACATGAAGAACAAGATTTATTCTCACAGGACCACTCAAAAAGACTTGTCCTCCCTTGTGCAAAACAGCTAGCTGAGCCCCCTATAATATTAAAAACTATTATTTAAGCTTATATTTTATGTTAAGAACATGAAAGAAGCTCCTCTCCCAAACAGCCCTTCAGTTCTGCTCTGGACACACTTCATGATTGTGGCTCCTTTGGACTTATCATCTGCATCCTGCCTCAGTGTCCTGCTCCTTGATCCCAGTAAGATATTTTGGGTAAGTGCTCCAGCTTTCCCATGGATAGAAGATAGCTTTGTAGCTCACAACACTCCTTTTTTTTTGCTGCAGGGTATTGGATTGTTCTGAGGACAGAGGTACACAAGCCCTAGAGGTAACAACAACCCCACCATTAATTTTGAGGTTGCACCCAAGAATGTCTGGATTTGATTTAATTTAAGTAAGCAAGCTTCTGCTGACTTCAGGTAATTTCTAGTCAAAGAAGCTGGTTTCTAACTTCCAAGTTCCTATGAAATATATTGGGGGAAACAAGTACCAACTACAGTTTAAAGCAACAATATAAAGAAAGGAGTCTCCTCTTACTTTACTGTACCAGTTCTTGATGCAACACTTTACATGACTTCACACGTCAGAAGTCCAGAAAAATAAGCTCTTTTGTTCTCCAGGTTACCAAAAACAAAAAACAAAACAAAACAAAAAACCACCACACCAAACTTTTATGATCCTATTGAATCTGAATTCTTGTTTCTATACACAGTCTTCAATTATAGCAAGGGTGAGTTGATTCTTAAACTGTGACTAAATTATGAGCAGTTAAGCTCCACGCCATGTCTGAGGCTGTGCAAGTTTTTATCTGTTCAGAAAGTCCTTCTTTCTGAAGTCACAGGCCTGAGCCCCATTCAGAAATAAGGTCAGACAGTGTCCATCACCATCACTTTGGTTCCCCCTGACTCAAGCAGTATTTGACTGGGAGTTATGTGCATTCCTGTAAAAAATTTAAGCCACTGGGGGTAAATTCTTTTGTTAAAAGATTGGTTGAATATGTATTCATCCGTGGGGGTGTGACTCTTCTTGATTTCGGGTTTTCCTTCAGCCTCTTGCACAGAATAATGCCGACTGTTCTCTTGAGAAGGATTATATAAAACTTCAGCTTCAACAGGGGGCCAAATTCTCAGCTGCCACAAACTGCTGTTACACCAAGGTCAGCAGAACATCCAGATTTGCAGCACCATAATCATTCAGGAATAGGATTCAATCTCATCCATCAGTGTTTCATAACTGGCATCATCATTTGACACTCACTTCTGAAGACAAAATACAAAGATGAATTGAGCCCCCCTGGGTTTTTTAGCTACTAAAAGTTGCACTTCTTAACAAAGTAATTAATCTTTTCTAGGGGTTGGGTTTTTTCAAACTAAAAGGGGAGCTGTCACAGCATCAATTTCTGCTGTTTTTTTTTTCCTCCCAGTTCTGTCCTTTGTGCATATTTGCTAGTTTACACTTAACATTAATTCCTCTCATTAATTCTGTTCGTGTTTTTGTTAGTTTCCTGCCTAGAGTTAAGCCTTAAGTAGATAGCTGTATTGAAACAGTCAGTTTAACGGGGTGAAAGATGCATTTCATGGGTTTTTAGTGAGAAATTGAAAATCCCACGCTAAAGTAACCATATGGTGTCTAGCACGATGGATCTGCCTCTTGACAAGTCGTTCTTAAAGACCACAAGGCCACCCTGAACACTGAGAAGTCCAAATATAATCACACTAATTCAAATATCTGCAGACCTTGTTTTTTACCAAAGACCCCAAGGAATTGCCAGTCTCAGCCATTTGACTTTAGGGAGGAGCAGGAGGAAATACATCCAACTGCTACAATCCCAAATAATTTTTTTCAGCTGCTCCATCCAGTGCAAACCGACCAGGCAAAACAAGAAATGAACACAGTAGAGATCAGTTTGGTTTTGGGTTTGACATTTTTTGATCTTTAGACTAATTTTCCAGCCTGCATGTATTTACCAAAACCTGCTGCAACTTCAGTTGTAGGAAAGGTGTATGATTTTTCTTTCAGAATATTAAATAATCTCATCTTTCAGGTGTTTCTGTGTACTTATCAAAAGCAAAGCTTTGCTGAAGTGAAGAAAGAAAGATCTTCAGGGTCTCACTTGACACATGTGCTGATGTATCTCCAATCAAAGGCATCTGCAATAGCAGCTTCATCAATCTCCAGCCTTGGAGAAAAACTCATTAAAAAGAAGCACAAATTAGGGAGGTCGTTCAATGGTGTTTTCTATGATACTTAAATAAAGCAAGCTGCCTTGTCATAGCAAATTCTGGGTATCTGGGACAGTGGTACAAAACCTGATGTTGATCCAGAAACCTGTCACCTCAGGGCCATAGAAAAGGAACCCTCCATGATCTGATGGGAACCTCACCCTGGTGTCTGTGACCCACTGGGTGACCCTAAATTAAAGAGGACGAGCCCTGTACTCTGAGTGATATCACTCTGGTGGTAGAGTGAGAGTCAATCTGGTTTGATGGGAAATCAGAAAGAAAACTCAACCAGATTTAATCTGCATTCAATTGAAAAAAATATTCATTCACTCTCCAACCTTTTGATTATAAACATTTCTAGAAAAAAATAAAAAAAGTAGTGGAGTGCCTGTTTTAAGCAACAGCCTTCCAAGGAAAGGTCTTTGCAGACCATTTATTTTGGAAGATGACTTTATGTTAACAGTAAATTACCACATTTACTGAATATTTGCCTGCACAATATCTTCACTTTTAAAATACTATTTTTCCCCCCACACCATGAAAACTGGAATGATAGAAAGGCTTCAAAATGTTACCCATCCTGATAGTTCTTTTTCCTGTCCCAGAAACTTCCTGACTGCTTACTAAGTACTTATTTTCCACTATTGAAAACAGTGGATAATTGAAAGTTATTTTTTTACTATGAAATTTTTATATCAGCCCAGATTAATCATGCTCATTTGGGTTTATAGTCTTCATTTATTTAATATTATATTTATGTTTTTCTGATCGTTACTGTGTTCCTTGTTCAGTGTTTTGTTTCCTTTACTTCTAGAGCTTTGTAAAGCACAGAGCAGTAGTGTCAGATTCTGGTGACTGGTCACAGAAAGGATAAAAACTGGGAAGCTTGGAGATAGTCAGTTGTCTTCTAGGAAAAACTGAAAGCTTTGGAGATGCAATCATTTTCTCAGCTAAAAAAAAAAAAAAGCAGGATCATCCTTCCCTTTCCCTCTGCCCCCAGTAAAGAAAATCATCTTATTCAAGACTAAATATTGTAGAAAAAAAATATACTTAGAAAATAATCTCATTTACTTTAATCACCAAGCTGATTAATTAATAAGTAGCTACCTTTATAGTCTGCATCTACTTGCCTTAGAGGAACACTTTATTACTAAATCTCCGTGCACAATCGCACCTGGAGCCAGCCCAATGAACTGAGTGAACACACACACCTCCAGGATTCTGTCCTTAAGGTTAATTTTGAGTTGTGAAAGAGCACAGCTAAGGAGAAGGTCTGCCACGGTTTTCTAGAAAGAAGTTTGTGACAAAAAAAAACCCCACTTTACACTGTAAATGATCAGGGCTTTAATGATGAGTGTCCTATTGCAAACCCCACCTTGAGTTAAGGGGGCAGGAAGAAGCTAATTTTTCTATTTAAGTCCTGTGGCTGTGCCATGAACACGGAACAGAAGTCCCAGATGTCGGATCCCCCTGCCAGAGGATGCATAAAAGCACATAAATCACCCAGCCACCATCATCTAAATTTCTGATGACCCAGTTGGAAATTTATAGCAGCTCAGCTTTCCTTTCAAGTGCATCTCCAAGCTGGCTCTTCCCCTTCAAGAAGAGCACAGCAGAAGGCCAGATCTTTTGGAAAAGCCATTTCAGCACCTGTTTTCATTCTACATCATGGCTTAAATCCCTAGTCAGATTTGAATCTCACCTGAGCTCCACATGACACTGATTTTCTGTCTGACATGACCTGGATCCCTGAAGTTTCTACCAAAAAAAACCACAGGATGTTGAATATGTGGGAGAAAGCGACAGCCTGAGGATTAACCTGCTTGTTGATATTCATGTTCCAGCATGTCCCCTGACAAACAGAATGCTCCAGGGGTCAAAAAAAGAGAGAGAAAACAGATTATTTTGATCAGGACTACATGTGTCTGGCAGACTAATCCAAAATTAATTAGATCTGAGCTGCATAATATTCGTTTGGATTTGTAAACATGGTGGCAGGGGTACAAGGATTATGCAGATAGGGAGCAGATAAGGTAACTAATTTGCTGATGATGCTTTAATAATGTCACAAATGTGCTTGTCTTAATAATTGCTAAAAATTAGGAATATTCTGCTGTAAATTAGTGTGTTTAGACAGCATTTCATTAAAAATGAACATGTTTTATCAGTAGGAATGAGATACAGATAGAAATGGTTTTAACAACTATTATTTAAACAACATTTAAATGACTGTTTCCATTCTGTATCACAGTAATTAGTTCCACAGCAGTACAAGCTTTTCTAGAAAGCCAGCTTTGTTAACTGCAAACAGATACTGAGTTATTTTGAAATTATTATTACTCACTACCTTTGTTTCTTAAACCCTGAAGCAGACTCTGACGTGCTGCAAGCTGACATTGTACTATTGATTTCAACTGGGGTACAACAGTCATTTATTTAATTTTTAAGCAGCTTCTCCCCCCCAAGCAACTGAGCAAACTCCACGTGACAGTAAGAGAAAACCTAAAAGTGTTTACTAATTAATGAAACCCCACCAAAACCTAGCAAAGCTCCCCAGCAAAAC
>NW_020956424.1:146442-147991 GCF_003031625.1 Empidonax traillii
ACAAATATTTTTCTTTTTTAACATCAGCAAAGCCAAGCGAGGATGCTGCTGTGATATTTAACACTGCTGAATGCAATCCAGAGGGGATTGTGCAGCGTCTGAACAGGCAGCCAACAATAAAAATGGTAGTTGCAAAGGACAAGAAACAGAGCAGTGCTGTAGGAGGGCCCGCTGTATTGTGCACAAGCTAAAAAAAGTCCTAGTCAAAAGCTCTTTCAGAAAGAACAACTTCAGAATATTTTTCACTGACATATTTCACCCAAAGAAGCCAGCAGACATCAAGTCCTAATTTGCTTGCATCTCCCCATCCATCTACATAGTGTTTTCCACCAAAGATGCTGCACCTCAGTGTGAAACTGAAAACATAAAACTGGTGCCAACCAGCTCTGACAATGACATTTTTGTTAAGCACAGAAGTCTGGATTTGGGCGTTTATTCCCTATAGCTATGCTAGAGCAAAATTAATCCAGCAGGTACCTCCAAATATCCACACAGGTAGGAATAAAACTTAAAAATTCAGGCGAGAACTGCAAAGCTCACCCTAAAAACCAAACCAAACCAACAAAACCTGGGGGAGCAAAATATGCTCAAAGTAATGAAAAATATTTTGCTTCCCTGGCCTAGAAAAATGTCAGATCAGTGTCAAGCAAGGCCAAAGCAGTGAGTGATACGATGCGGATTCAATGTCACATGTCCTGACTTAAAAACTTAGCTTAAAATAAGCAAATTATCTTACAGAAATGGAGAGCTAGGGTTCTGCTCTGAGAGTGCGAACTTGTGCTGGGAAATATAAAATTTCTCATTGCAAAGACTTTTCCACTGGTCTAGTTTGAAAGCTGTCGACTTCCTGTGATGCTGAAAAGTAGGAGGAGAGTTCTTTAAAAAGGGGCAAGCCCAGAGAAGAGGCAGCAGAAGCAGTTTTTTTAAAAACTGAATTCATTTCATGAGCCCCGTGGAGAGCTGTGCCAGCCCTCTCTAACACAAGAGAAGGACAAGAGGCACCAGAGCTGAACACATTTTATCCTGGAAGCATGGCATATTCTAATTTAAGGAACACACACATTCCCACAGGCTCTCTAGGCTGGTCATTCCTCTGTGCACACACACACACAGCTAACTAGCTATCTCTTACAATTCAAATATTTCTGACCTGCTTTTGATCTAGGCAGACGGGAAAATACATAATCTTAGTGCAGTTATACAGGTTGTCTGACTGAAAGGAATAAATCCCCCACTTCTCAGTTTCATCAAAAATTTGTATTTCCTGGGCACCGCTGTCTTGAATATGCGACACCTAACACCAGTCAACAAGAGAAGAGACGTACTTTGGAGAGGCAAATCAGTTCCTACCAACAAAACATGATTTTCAGTAAGCACAGTCAATAACATACCAACACCAGTTGTTCCTAGATCTTATAGAAACGATGCCAAACGTTATCAGCTGCCACAGGATCACCGTGTTCATCCATACAAAGAACCTGACTGAGGAAAGTTGGAGATTTTATTTTGGAAAGTCACGTAAACTTTATGAGGGATGTATAAAATGATG
>NW_020956424.1:148012-149297 GCF_003031625.1 Empidonax traillii
TGCAAGCTGACATTGTACTATTGATTTCAACTGGGGTACAACAGTCATTTATTTAATTTTTAAGCAGCTTCTCCCCCCCAAGCAACTGAGCAAACTCCACGTGACAGTAAGAGAAAACCTAAAAGTGTTTACTAATTAATGAAACCCCACCAAAACCTAGCAAAGCTCCCCAGCAAAACACCTTAAGTTACAAGAACAGAACAGCTGATAATATTGTCCAAAGAAAGAGAAAGGCTCTGTATTTAATTTTATGTGGCCTGGGAGGGGAAGAAAAGTCCTCCCCAGGATTCACCTGAGGGATTGAAGCCCTTTGTGCAGGCAGAGTCACAGACTGCCTGGCTCAAAGCACTGACCAGTTTAGAGGGATGGAATAGGAGGAATGAGAAAGTCTGGAAATGGAAGCTGAAGGCACTAAAAAATTTGTTGACAAAAGTGCTTTTCACAGACCAAGGTCGTCCTTATTCAGTTGCTGGATTCCAATATCCTCCCACCCCCACCCTCGCTCCCCACCAGCATGATCTGAGCAGGACAACAATCTTCACTTGTGCTGTGAGAACGTCACAGACACACCATTTCTCATTTTCCTTTCGCAAAGGGGTTAGTGCTGTGATGATTCCTGACCCCATCCCAGACTGTGTTCTGAGTACAGGTTTATTAAAATGGAGATCTTCTCCTGTTACACATATAATAAAAGTTGGTTGTTTTACATATAGAATGAGACTCTAATGTAAGTATTTCACAGAGGAAACAAATCCAGGGAACTGCATGTTTGACAAAATGTCAGACAGTGGCCCCAAAGGTTGAGGGAAGCTGAGAAAGATAATAATGCTTGCTTAATGAATAAAACCTCAGGGACAGATTTTGTGCTGTATCTGTACAATCCTAGGGCCTCTGAGACCTGGCTTGGGGCTGGTTTTCTTCAGTGCTATTGCAATAAATGAGTATATCACACTGGGGGAACTGTATCAAGAGAAGGGAGAAATTTAAGATGTGGAAGGGCTCCCTCCTTGCCCCCCACAACAGAGTAAAACTTATTCTGTGAACATTTTTGACACCTGACCACAGAGCTCCCACGGAATTTGCTTTTGGGAAAACGCCTTCCTCAGCGTCTTAATACACATTTCCTTCCTCACCTGTTTACTGGAGATTATTTCAGGCCTCAATACCTTTGTAACCAACCACTTGACCCCTGAAATACCTGTTCCAGTCCTCCAGGCAGAAACTCTATGAGGTCTGCTTAAGGCAGAATAATCGCAGAAATAAATATGGGGGGGGGGGGGGGGGG
>NW_020956425.1:0-6251 GCF_003031625.1 Empidonax traillii
ATGAAGTTTTCCACTGAAATCTACCTGAACAGGTAAGTGCTTCTGCCTACAAGCTCACTGTATCCACAGCTATCAAGCACAATAACAGCATCAGCACCAACTCAGCTCTTAGATGACCTGAAGTGACACAAATCAATGGCCATCACTCACATTAAAAGCTGCTCAAAGAGACACAGAAATCTCAGCAGTGGGACCACCACTCTCTGCTGCTCCATCAGCCACCTCTCCCCACCCCTCTTCTTTCACACACTCTTCTATTCAGAACACTGGTTCAGAGTGTACCCTGGGAAATAGCCCCTGAAAACAAAGGGGCCCAGGAGGCATGGACATGCTTCAAGAAGGAACTCTTGAACGCACAGGAGCAGGCTGTCCCAGTGTGCCGAAAGGCAAGCCAGCGGGGAAGACAACTGGTCTGCCTGAACAGGGAGATTCTGAAGAAAATAAGGGTACAAAAAAGAGCCTACCGACTATGGAAAAAAGGGTTGGCTACTCAGGAACAGTTTAGGAATGTAATTAGGTCTTATAGAAAGAAAATTAGAGAGACGAAGGCAAACTTTGAACTCAATCTTGCCACTTCCATTAAGGATAACAAAAAGTCTTTCTATAGATACACCAGTAGCAAAAGGAGGGGCAAGAAAAACCTCCATTCTTTATTGGACATGGGCAGGAACTTAGTTATCAAAGATGAGGAAAAGGCTGTGGTATTTAACACCTTCTTTACCTTAGTTTAAAACAGTGAGACAGATTGTCCTGAGGACAGCTGGCTTCTGGAGCTTGTAGACAGGGATAAGAAGCTGAACAGCCCCCCTGTAATCAAGGAGGAAACAGCGACCTACTGAGCCACTGGGATGCTCACAAGTCTATGGGACTGGATGGGATGCATCATAGGGTGATGAGGGAGTTGGCAGAAGAGCTCTCTAAGCCACTCTCCATCATTTACCAACAGTCCTGGCTCATTGGGGAGGTCCCAGACGATTGGAAGTTGGCCAATGTCACCGATCTACAAAAAGGGCTGGAAAGAGGACCCAGGAAACTACAGGCCTGTCAGCCTGACCTCAGTGCCTGGCAAGGTTATGGAGCAGATCATCCTGAGTGCAATCACACAGCACCTACAGGATGGACAAGGGATTAGACCCAGTCAGCATGAGTTTAGGAAGGGTAGGTCCTGTCTGACCAACCTGATCTCCTTTTATGATCAGATGACCTACCTGGTGGATGAGGGAAAGGCTGTGGATGTGTCTTTCTGGACTTCAGCAAAGCCCTTGACACTGTCTCCCATAATACACTCCTGGAAAAGCTGGCAGCCCATGGCTTGGACAGGGACACTCTCTCCAGTTAGTGGCCAGTCATTAATGATGTCCCCTAGGGATCAGTTTTGGTTCCAGCTCTGTTTAATATTTTTATTGATGATTTAGATGAGGGGATTGAGTCCACCATTAGTAAATTTGCAGATGACACCAAGTTGGGAGGGAGTGTCAACCTGCTGGAAGGCAGGAGGGCTCTGCAGAGGGACCTGGAGAGTTGGGCTGATTACAGTGTGATGAGGTTCAACAAGGCCAAGTGCCGGGTCCTGCACTTTGGCCACAACCCCCTGCAGCGCTACAGGCTGGGCACAGAGTGGCTGGAGAGCAGCCAGGCAGAAAGGGACCTGGGAGTTTGGAGTGACAGGAAGCTGAACAGCAGCCAGCAGTGTGCCCAGGTGGCCAAGAAGGCCAATGGCATCCTGGCCTGGATCAGGAACAGTGTGGCCAGCAGGAGCAGAGAAGTGATTCTTCCCCTGTACTCAGGGCTGGTGAGGCCACACCTGGAGTGCTGTGTCCAGTTCTGGGCCCCTCAGTTCAGGAAGGATGTTGAGGTGCTGGAGCGGGTCCAGAGAAGAGCAACCAGGCTGGTGAAGGGACTCGAGCTGCCCAGGGAGGTGGTGGATTCTCCATCCATGGAGGTATTTAGGATGAGTCTGGATGTGGCACTCAGTGTCATAGCCTAGTAACCACAGTGATAGTGGATCAAGGGTTGGACTCGATCTCAGAGGTCCTTTCTAACCTGGCTGATTCTACAATTTTGTGATTCCATGTCTAGAACCTACACACAAAGGTTCCTACCATCAGCTCTCTCCTCTCTCCACAGAGATGCTTAAAATCTTTACACCAGTTCCTTGTCCTCTACACTGCAGTCCTGGCCATAATCTCCTCCATCACAGGAAGAACAGAAAAATAGCAGGGGGAAAGGATTGGTAATGAGGACATTTATCTACCTGAGAAAAGAACAACCATCACTATTTTCTTGCTTGGTTCGCAGCACCCAAGAAGTCAGAGGCAATGAGATAAATGCAAATTCAACCAAAAGCTGGTTACATATAATGCAGGGCAACCACAGGGCAGAGTCAAACAGCATCAGAAACCTCTGTTGAGATCATGATAGACTAAGAGTGTCCTAAGCTAATGCACAGAGTAGAGAGATCTCCCAATATCTTCTCAGTTAACATATACAGGCATTTCAGAAACAGTTCCTGGATTCCGCATCCCATCCTCCATAAGGATCCCACTAAAGATACAGCCATAATTCCTGCAGCCTTTCAGAAACCTCCCAGTGGAAAAAAAAAGAAATGCACAGGAGATATTACATATAAGAAGGAATCCACACAGGAGATGGCACGACACTGACTCTGGCAGTGAACAACCTGTCTCCACTTCTCATTTTCATTCCAATTGCATAGCTACAAGTCTACCAATCATTCCTGCTAATTTTTAATAAACACACTCTACACTCAGCATTGCAACATTTAATATATGCCTGCCTTTTTCCTCTACAGAGGTTAAGCTGTAACAGTCACGAGGCAGCACCAGAGGGAAGCAGTCAAGGGCTCAAAACTAATGATCTAGACTGCCTGTGATCACAGAAAATTACAGGTTGCTTTTAATATTCCATGAAGAATTTCAGAACACAGCAACAAGTAGTCCATCATATCATTGCTCAGTATAAGGTTGTCTTGGTTCTCACTGGCAGAAGGATCTGTAGTTCTTTCCCTGACAATAAATAATCAAGCCTGGTAAGACTCAAGCAGACAGAGGACTTGCAACACATCAATGATACCAACACAGCTGGGAAAACCCTCCAGAAGAAAACCCTGTGATTTTCTGCAATGCTCTACAACCACGCTGGATTCCCTGTATCAGCCCCTGCACAGGAAGGATCACTGTTTAATTTTCATCAGCCTTAGAAGTTTCATACAGGCAACCAGATCAGCAATATCCTCTATCAGTGAAAAGGGTCAATGGTACGTTCCAGCACAAGAAAGCTGGATAGTTGCTTCACTGCCTCTGCTAACAGGAGCAGATCCAGACTATTGCTGTGTTTAAGCAAAAGGAAAAGTGACATGTTCTGTGGTGCCAAAAAATTAAATGGCAGTCTGGTGGCAGCATGATGCTTCTCTTGAAGCTATATCCCTGTGTTGTGACTGACAAACAGAAGTTTAGCTCCCAGAGGAAGCTGCACACAAACATCCCTACAGTGTGGCAGAGCAGGCGCTTCACAATGCACATGGCAGGTACAGGGGTCACTTCCAATGCACCATGAACAATACAGGCAGCACTACGCTCCTGCTAACCCAGAAGAGTCCACAAGGAATCTGACTGCATCTTCACATCTAACTCCCAGCTAACGGTCGATCTATTTGGGCTAAGTTTCATGAGCAACAACTGCTGAACCAGGTCTTTAAAATTATACACCTAAACAAGGCACAAACACCCTGACCCAACCAGCCACTGAATGCTAAGATATGCTGAGAACATGGGAGACACCAGATCCAGGAATGAAATGGCTATATTATGAGGTTCCATGTTTTCAGGAAAGTTACAGGATTGTTGCAAAGTGACAATACTTGATGCACAAGCAAATGATCTGAGAAACAAAGGGGCCAGAACTGGAGCTCTTTTGCAAGATTTCGCTCTTCATTATGAGATTGACAATTCTCTTCATTAAGAGAATAACATTAGTTCTCAACACACGATCTAGTAACAGTCTAAACTGCAGAGTAAAATCGATGTACCTACAACAGATTCGGGAGAGAAAAAAATTAACTCCGTGTAATTCTGACAAGGCTTTCTAACTCCAAGTTCATAATTCTACATACATGGCTTCCAAAACTGGCCCCAGAAACGCTACTGCTGCAGTGCTGAACCTGAGCTAATTAGGTGCCAATGGACCCACCAGAACATCTAATCTAGTCAGGAACTGTGAATTAAGGTTGAGAATCTTGGTGACCCCAGCCTAACAATTTCATTTACACTGCCCTGAAAGCAAATGGGGTTCAAGGGGAGATTACGTAAGAGAAAAATGAAATCCAAAGTTTCTATATTCCTCCCTTATAAACAATTCACATAATCAGAGAATCAATTAGATTGGAAAAGACCTCTGAGATCAAGTCCAACTATGACTGATCACCACCACCTCCACTTGACCATGGCACTCAGGGCCACGTCTGATCTTTCCTTAAATACCTTCAGGGACAGTGACTCCACCACCCCCCAGGGCAGCCCATACCAGCATCTAATCACCCCTTCTGGGAAGAATTTCTTCCCAGTGTTCAACCCAAACCTCCCCCAGCGCTGCTTGAGGCTATGTCTTCTCATGCTGTCGCTGCTTCCCTGGGAGAAGAGGCCGATCCCCACCTGGCTACAACCTCCTGTCAGGTGGTCGCAAAGTGATAAGATCACTCACCCCTGAGCCTGCTCTTCTCCAGGCTGAACACCCCCCGCTCCCTGAGCCGCTCCTGCCAGGACAGGCGCTCCAGACCCATGCCCGCTGTAAGCCCCGGCTCTGCACCTGCTTCCCCGCTCCCACGTGCGACGCACCCGCTCCCGGCCGCTATTTCTGTCACCAGGGAAGGGCTCGGTCCCGGCGGGGACACGTCCCGTGCCGAACTCGCTATCCCAGGATAGTGGGTCCGGCAGCGTGTCCGTCCCGCCCCTCGCCCCGCCGGCACCGCCGTAACTTTCCCGCGGGCAGGGGGTGCTTGCGGGCCCGGCGCTCCCGGCTCGCCGCTGCCCGGCCCTGCCGCCGCCGGGGGTCACGCCGCCCGCCCATTCATTCCCGCCCCGCCGGGTGCTCTCCGCCGCCGCCTCCCTTCTCCCCCTCTCCCTCCCTCCCGTGTGCGGCCCCGCCGGTTTTGTTCCCCCCGCGCCGGCGCCGGCACCGGTCGCCACCGCCCCCCGCGCGGCGGGGGCCGGCCAAGGGGAAGGCCCAGGCCCGGAGCGCAGGGGAGGGGGGAGCGCGGCGGGCCCGGCGGGCGGGAGCGGGAGCGGGATGAGGAGCACACGGCCCCGGGCACACTCACCCTCGGAGCTCCGGGCGGCGGGCGCGGGCCGGGGGGCCGGGCCGGGCTCCCCCGCCAATGGCGGCGGCGGCGGCGGGAGGCGGGGCCGCGTCACGTGCGCGGCGGCGGCAGAGGCGGGGGCGGGGCCGGGACGCGGCCCCTCCCTCGCCCGCCGGCAGGGGGCGCTGCCCCATCGGGGGGGCCGGCCTTGCTTGAGAGCTCACAGCGGGGTCTGTGGAGGGCGGGGAGGGTCACGGGTCCCAAAACACGGGGGCGCAGAAACACAAATTAGGTTAGAAAAGACCTCGGAGATCACTGAGTCCAACCTATGACCGAACAGCACCATGTCAACCGTGGCACTCAGTGCCATGTGCAGTCTTGCCTTCAACACCTCCAGGCATGGTCACTCCACCACCTCCCTCGGCAGCCCATGCCAGTGTATAATCGCCTTTTCTGCCAAGAATTTCTTCCTAATGTCCAACCTACAGCTCCTTAACTATATATAACATGTGTTATGTATAAGTTAACACTAAGTGCTGCTTAACACTATGTCCTCTCATCCTGTCACTAGTTGCCGTGGAGAAGAGACCTCTTTTCAGGGAGTTGTAGAGAGTGATAAGGTTATCCCTGAGCCTTCTTTTCTGCAGGCTGAACGACCCCAGCTCTCTCAGCTGCTCCTCACAGGACTTGTGTTCCAGACCCTTCACCAGCTTTGCTGCCCTTCTCTGGGTCTACTCCAGCACCTCAGCATCCTTTCCTAACAGAGGGACCCAGAACTCGACAAAGGATTCAAGGTGTGGCTTCAGCACTGCTGAGTACTGTGTCCAGTTCTGGGCCCCTCAATTCAGGAAGTGCTTTTTGTCTTTTGGTTTTTTTTGGTGTGTGTTTTTGTTTTTGTTTTTTTGTGTGTGTGTGTGTTTTTGTGTTTGTTTTTTTT
>NW_020956425.1:6770-7863 GCF_003031625.1 Empidonax traillii
TTTTTTTTTTTTTTTTTTTTTTTTTTTTTTTTTTTTTTTTTTTTACTTTGCAGTGCTTTTTGTTCAGTGTGGAGAGAATCACAGAATCAATGAGGCTGAAAAAGACCTCTGAGATCATCAAGTCTACCCTATGACCGAACATCACCACATCAACTAGACCAGGACAATAAATGCCATATCCAGTCTTTCCTTAAAACACCTCCAGGGACAGAAAGATTCCCTGGAGGCTGAGTGGTGGACCTCATTGCTCTCTACAGCATACTGAGTTTTTAATCTTTTTCTAGTTTGCCAGCTCTTTTCATCCAGCTCACGGTTTTTGAATTAACTTCTAGTTTCTGTAGTTTATCTAATAATTTCCATTTAGCATGGACTCAAACAATAAATTCCAAACAAACCAGGTGTACCCCATTTATTAAATTCTTCTTGGCCAAACTTTCCCTTCTTTTTCCATGCTGTTGATATCTGTAGGTGATTTTGGAGTACTTGAAGGATTTCCTTTCAGCCTAGCCAAGAGGTTTTCCCAAAGATGGTGAAGAAAATCCACGCATTTTTTGCTGGATTAGCAACTGCAGAGCAAGTATTGAACAAGAAAACAGAGATAGAAAACAGGGAATACATACAGCGCTAGAAGGCACTTCAGTGATTAACTTTTTAATAGATTTTTTTTTGTACTGTATGGTTAAACTTTTTTTGTAACTTAAGAACTTTTTTTGTGTGGTGGTTTTAGTCTAGGCCTTCCCTGGTTACCAGTTTGTAACCAAGGAAGGGGCAGTGTTCCCAGTATTCCATACGATTTTTACGTAAATCGGGGTATAAATAAGAGGGAAGGAGCAACCTTCGCTTCTTCTCTCCTGCCGAAGTTTGGGAACAGTGGGTCCCTGCATTGGTCTCGCTTATCTAAGGCTGAGGCCTGGAGCATCCACTGACCTGCCACGTGGAAGATTGGAGAGTGCTGGCAGTGTCTGCCAATCCTGCTTTCTAAGGGACGTGGTGAGATTTGTTTTACTAGTTATTTTACTAGTTCTCGGGTTTGATTGCGCATATCTATTCGGTGTCCCTTTTTGTTTCCTTTTGTCCCTTTTTCCCCTTTCCC
>NW_020956425.1:8083-47490 GCF_003031625.1 Empidonax traillii
CCACTGACCTGCCACGTGGAAGATTGGAGAGTGCTGGCAGTGTCTGCCAATCCTGCTTTCTAAGGGACGTGGTGAGATTTGTTTTACTAGTTATTTTACTAGTTCTCGGGTTTGATTGCACATATCTATTCAGTGTCCCTTTTTGTTTCCTTTTGTCCCTTTTTCCCCTTTCCCTATCCCTTCGAGGGGGGGGGTGTGGGGGGGGTGTTTGGATTCCAGTTTGCTGTGTACATAGCATCTTCACTGTAATATACATAAAATATATTTTTTATATAACTAGCTTGGTTTTTGTGTTCTTCAATTTGCATAGTTTTTTTTTCCTTTGCCCTGGGGGAAGTAGAAAGGGGGGAAGAGAGGGGCTGCTACTGGGGGGTTGGGCATTTGGCAGGGAGCCAAGTCCGAACCATCACATTTTGTAACTTAAGAACTTTTTTTCTTCTACATCTAGGGATTTCATTTGATTTAGGAAATCATGCAAAATTCCATAGGTCTTCCCCCTTTCAGTTAATATTATTCTGAAAGATGCTTGAATATAGTTTGCAGTTCTAGATTATCTTTTTGTTTTCATAAGCAAAACGTAAAAAAAGATCATATTCACTTGTGAACTCAGTGAAAATGTTAACAGTTTGAAGGCATGGAGTATAATCATACAAGACAGCTATTGTGTTTCATTCCATTCTTTCCCTTAGGCCTCTCAATTACTTTCTGAAATTGCCTTTTTCTTATTATTATGTGCTAGTGAGTGTAACTAACAAACCTGTTACCTAACATGGTAGCTATGGAGAGCTCACAATTCATTGTGGTATGTCTTAAATACTCCTGAATACATTTCTATCTTATGTAATGTATTCCCAAGTGTTTCCTTCCTCGATATTTGATCTTTAACTAAGGAACTTAAAAGTTTTCAATACACAATCAACTTTAATGTTTGTATTGCAGAACAGTATTATAAGTTAAGGAAACAACACTCAGCCTATTCAGCTTTGAAAGTGTTTCCATTTTTCCTTTGATATCCTGATTTTCTTGTCTGAATGCCTTAGAACATAATTATACCCATACTCTTGTTTCTGAATGCTGATGACCTTCAACAGCAGACAAAAACGTGCAAGAACTTCCAGCAGGTAATGTCAGGTATCAGTGCCCATATTCAAGTTCACTGTTAAGAAACAATGTGAGTTGGAACTTCCCTTCAGTTTCAGTCAGTAGAACCATCTGCATTTCTCCACAACAGAGTTGGAAAGCAGCACAACACAGAGATCTGGGCACAGATCAGTAGTTACAGGCCAGGCCCTTCATGCTGTAAGACCGCAAAAAATCCCACCTTCAAGTTTTATGCAGAATATTCACATTTCACATTTGAATATATAAACATTTTTAAAGAAAAGGAGAAAAAAGAACCTTCCATTTCTTCATGTTTTTATATCTCCAGCCTTCTGCACATGCTGGGAGGCGTTTATGGATCCTGCGTGGACCATGAGTCAATCTGTCATTTTTGTACTAGCATGTAAAACCCCTCTCAAGTTAGTCTTCACTCTCTCTCGGAGAGTATTTATTTTTTTCTTAGTCAAGGCTGCTAGTTGGAATTGAGCAAAGAACACTGCAGTCCTACGTCTTCTGTGTTTTGTGTCAATTTGAATCAAAATACCATATTTATATATGTAACACTAATGACCCTTTGATAGTATTTAGCTAATTGTAGATGAGATATGTAAATGGGACATGTTCAGGAGGTTGGAATGTGGCCGAATGAAGTGTAAACCACAAATTGTATCTGGAAAATATTTTTTAGTTATGTAGTAGTGAAGAGGTTTGGGAGAGTTAAACTGTTAAGAGAGAAATCAGCACTTGGTAATAAGATGACATTTTCAGTCTTCAAGAAGAACTTCAATGAAAAGCCCAAGTGGATGTAGGGAAGACAGAGTGCATGCCTTTAAGTCACTTGGAAATGATCAGGTAAGAATCAATAGGTTTCCCATATTTCACATATTTCTTTCAAATGAAACCATTATAGAATGAATAAAAATGAGAATTTTAAGTTTCTCCTCTCATCACTGAAGATTCAAACAGCACCACCAACTCACAAGTCGTATTTCCCACTGATTTTTAACATTCCATCCGGTTTGGGAAGTACTTTTTTCCTTTTTTAAGCATGTGTTATTTTGATGTTCAGTATCATTTTGTGCATAGTAAGTGGGTTTTGTCCTGTTAATATTTCAGGCTCTTGTTTGGGCTGTTCAGGACTAATGCTGCAAGTAGAGGCCAGCAGAGAAACTGCACGAAAAGCAGTGTTAGCTTAACCATAGCTGGTGAGATGAGCCATCGACCTATAAAGACTCTCCGAAACCAACTTCCAGCCATTTGGTTTTAAATGAAAAGAAGTGACAGAATGTATTTAAAAACGGAATGTGATGTCAGCACAATGTTTTGGAATTGAATAAGCTTCTATTTAAAACTGCATCAGGCACAAATGCAGGTTTATTTACTGAATACTGACATTCCAAATCGGTTTCCCCAATAACTCAGGACAGAACGGAGCCCAATCTCCATTTGACAGACAGGGTGATTTCCATATTCCTAAATGTCAGACTTTGGGACTCCATAAGAAACAGGACAACAGAAATTCAGTGAAGCTATCGAGTGGGTAATAGTAAATGTAGAGCACATTATTTTAATTTTTTTTTTAATTATTACATGCAGAACATTATATTTTAAAGGCAAGAAAACAGATGGCACCCAAGTCAGATGCGATGTAATCAGACACAATACACATTCCATGGGGATGCTGTCTCTACTTTCAGCTAAGCTGAATTTGCAAAACAAAGTTACTATTGTGGCAATGAAGCTCTCACAGCACGCTGAGTTCACACAAAGGCAGGCTGTGAGTCTGCATTTATTTGGTGTCATCGGGAGAAGCATAAAGGAACGAGTGAGCACAGAGCAGGTGGCAGCTCCTCCCGCCCAGCTGCCCCAGCAAGGGAAGCAGGCTCAGACCCTGCTGCATTCCTGAGCAGGAGAAATTGGGCCGTGGACTTGGAAATGTGTTCTGCTTCTTTAGTCATTGTATTTTACAGAATTACCACGAGATACATGCTCGACTCCAGCAGGCAGCCTTCCCTGAAGATATGGCTGGCAGCACAAGCTCCCATCCCAAAGCCGATCCCTGTTCCCACAGGTCCTGCTGGCACTGCCTGAGACGGCCATCAGCACAGAGAGGGGAAGCTCAGCGACGGCGTTTCCTCTGTTGGCAGGACGCATTTCTCCTCCACTCGGGGTCACACATCAGCAGAGAGCCTGCAGGCAGCGCCCCCGTGCACCCTGGGCTCCTGGTGTTCCCGGGCTGCCTTGCTGTTCCAATCTCTCCTGAGCTGCTTGTGGCATGTGTTAGTTGGCCATATAAGTGTTAGTTGGCTATAGAAATGCTCAAATCCTGCTGTCGTGGCCAGTACTTACTATTGCTCTCCCTGCCTCCAGATGTGGAAGGAATAGATGCCAGTAGGTGCTGAATAAGAAATCCCAAGAGTTCCTTAATTTAGATGGAACTAACCCCAGATGATGCTCTAGCAGCAGTTTTACTTAATCTTGAAGTAATTTTGGCAGCTCACTTATGTAGCTTGATATTAAAATTCTTAACTGTATTTTTATCTGCTTCTGAAGCATACAAAGCAGCATAATAACATCTTAATTTTTCTGGAGTAATAGATGAAAAATAGCAGAATATCGCATCTCAAAATCATAGTCAAAATCTTTTTTGCTTTTATTCTATTTAATGTTTAGTATCTGGGAAAATACAATAAATAATTTTTCAGTCTAGAACAACTAGATGTTACACTTACTAGCAAAATGTTCAAAGAATGTAAAAATAAATTACTATCTTGCTATTTAACTTCAGGAATAAAGCAGGTCTCAGTTTTAGATAACTGAGAAATTTTCAGCCATGAAAGATAAATGGAACATATTCTGCCCTTCCATAAACACATGGCTATCATTGAAACCAATGGAAGATATACATACACAAACACATATACATATATACATGTATATGTGACTGCCTCAGAGGGCAGAATTTGTCCTAGATCTTACAAAATGGTAATGTGCAATTGACATTCATGTGTGTTTAATTTTTGAACAAACAGAACTGCAGAATGTTCATGTATCATACATTTTCCAAATCGTGTAACTGCAACTTATATGAAACATTAGCATATAAAATATCATCACTGTACAACCACTTTTTTTTTTTTTTCAAAAGTCAGTGTCAAAACCATAAAAAACAGCTAATTCATTAAAACCAGTGCTGAGGTTTGCGTTAGCTTTCTTCTATTTTAAGCACAAGAAATCTATTAAAAACTAAAAGGCAAAAGTGGCTCAGAAAATGACAAAGTCTCTAACAACATACTTTACCAACACTTATCTGACGCTATAGTTAATTCAAAACCAATGTAAACACAATGAGGTACAGATACCAGTGGACATTCCTCACAACTGTGCAAACTGTTGGCCTCATCCTGCAAACACCACTGGCTCCGGAGCTTCCTGCCAGGGCCGGCCACACCGAGTCCGACCACAACTCCCTGCACCAGCCCCTGCCCCTGCCACTGCCGTTTGCAGGAAGGAGTCCTGTGACCCTCATATCATGCACCAAATACATTTAAAGTGCCTCAGATTTCAAACTGATGCAAATTTATATTTCATTTCTTCAGAGCTGAAAAGGTGGAATAGCTTATGTAAAGTCTTATATAAATACTCCTTTAAAACTGTTAGAGGTTTTCTATTTCAAGGTAAATATAATAAAATATTTGAACTGCTTTTAAATTAGGCAAATAGCGCTTGTGCTGCTTTTTGTAAAAATGCAATAATATTCCTTTGCTTTAAGATACTTTATATATTTCCAGTCACTCTTCCCTTTATTTTACAGAAAGTAAGAGGCAGAGCTATTCTAATTTTGTTGGTGCAATTGCCTGTGGAGTTCTGAAACAGCCCAATGGATTTTTCTATGATGACACTGAATCTTATATTCATCCCTTTTCACAAGACTTTCCTCCAGTTTCTTTTATTCTCCTTCTTCAGTCTTCTCAGCTCCAGCTGAATTATCTGCCTCATACTTTTTATCAAGAGCATCTTCAAAGGATTTCCCACTGCAGTCATAGGTTTTACTTGTAGGTCCCATATGTGTTCGGATGCGAGCTCCTGGCTGGTATAACTGCATGGCTGGGCGATCCTAGAAGGAAGGAGATGTGGTTAACACTCTGAGAAACCCAAGTGAGACACATATGTGGGATTTTAAAGTTTTGAATCTTTATGAAAAAGGTAGATTTTGTGTTAATTACTTTACAATTCATAAGACCCAGGAAAAAAATGAAAATAATGAAAATTGACTGAGTATTTGGTGTCTGTGTTGTTTTATAACACTATTCTTGGGAACCAAGCATTTTGAATAAATGAAGGAAGCTGTAAAAATTAAAGATCCTACTATACATATGACATAAACAAGGAGAAATACTGCACACAATTATCAAACATGGTGTTACAAGTCAAACAAGAAAAATGTTGCTACCTTCATTAACATCAACTGAAAACAGCAACAGCCTGTGCACTTACAACTCTGCAGACGAATGACTGTGGCAGGAGAGCCCTCCCACCCACAATGACAAATACTAAATATAAGCATAAAAGCCCAAGATAAACCAGAGAACAGTTTAGCAGGCAGCAGCTAGAAAATTAACCTCAACTGATCTTCAAATATTAGCCCAATTTAAACATGCAATGCACATTTGAATTATACACATCAAAATAAAAATTGCACAGATATTGCCCTAGTTCATCACGCCTTCCCATACTGAGTATGGGAGCAGGGAATTCATGTGCTGATAATAAACAAAGTAAGCACAATTTGAGCATGGACAGATTCTGTGAGTGACCCCATCATACACATGCTGATCTGATGATGGGAAAATGGAAGGAGCCAGTTTACAAGGAAAAGACACCTCAAACCTGCAAATGGTGATACTTCATAGCTCTTGAGAGCACATTTTATTCTTGAAACATACTGTTTAGAAACTCTGCTTAAGAAGTCTTTTACTAGTAAGAGTATTTTACTCTCACAAATACCAATTTTTAATATTATGAAGCAACTGAAAACTCACCAAAACCTCAGCTTTTTGATCAAAGACTCATGTTAAGTTTAGCAAACAGCCTATTTGAAGACAGTGACAGAGCACTGAAATTGTCCTACATTAAACTATACTAATTTCCAACTGCCATCATAATTTGAAGTCATTCTGGTCATTTGTTCTTTCATTCTTTTTTCTCATTCACAGTATGCATTTTCCCTTTTCCTTTCTCTTTCCTTCACCTTTGCCTTTTTTTGCTCAACTTTTTTTCTCCTTCTCTTTAGACCAGATGTCAAGATTCACTACTGGGCTGTATGACTAGATCATTCTAGTTAGTGCATTGTAGTGTGGTATAAAATGTGTAACATACACCTTTCTATATCACAAACAGCTCCATAAAACTAGATTCTCTGACAAGCAGTGCCTGTTAGAAAGATTATGAGAAAGGGCTCAAAATGACTTTTCTTACCAGAGACTCCATACTCCACGGTTTGCATGAAAGCTGGCACAATGTTACTTACCCTGGACATTTCCCATTTACAAATTAATTCTTACAAACTTCAGAAAGAAACTCGATCTCTGACTGAAAATTCGTGTTGGCATTGTCAGTTCTATACCTAAGTTGTAAAACTCATCCCCTAATTTTACCTAGGTGATAAACATTCCAAGGAAAAAGGTCACCAGACTGCAAAATACTTTACTGATAGTGCTTTTTTTTTTTTTCTGGGAACAAATCTAGAACTTGAAGTGTGGACTAATCCAGAGACTCAGCGAGCTACCAGAAGTGCCACAGTTTTCAAATTTCATCACAGATTAGAAGTGTAACAATTTTTAATACATTTATAAAATGCAAGGCTCCAAGAATAGTGTTGTAAAAATGACAGGGTTGAAAGGAAGACAGGAAGTCATCTATATACTGTGAATATGAATGAGCACAGACCTGTGACCTTAACTTATTTTAGGTGTTATCCTCTGACAATAACCCAGAAAGAAGTCTGGGTTTTACTGAAAATGAGATACAGAATTTTTTCCTGAAAAAGCATTATTATGTTGAGTTTGCAAAAGTTAAAACCTATGATCTTGAAGCATATTTAACTAATGAAAGATTATCCTAAATGAATAAAAGAACCTTATTTCTTATGCGCTCCTTTTTGGATGCCATGTCATCACACTTGTCCTCTTTACCCAGTTTGTCTACTGCCTCCACAGTGAAGCTGTAGTTGTAGTTCCCTTTCTTTCCTCTGTCTTGGTTGTATCCTTTCCCCCATTTCAGCTCTTCTTCATTCCTTCTCATAAACTTGTCAAACTCATAGTGAGTTCTATGCTTTCTGCCATCATCCAATCGATACCTTTGTCTTTCAGGTTCTTTTTCTCGAAATCTTCTCTCCAAATCTCTTTGCTCTTTGTCACTATCATTTTGTGACCTAAGAGTATGTATAAAAAGAAAGAAAATCCAAGCGATTAACAGTAAAAAGGAGCTGCTGAAAGAGACAATACAAAGCTTTCCTTTGACTCCAACATTAAGTAGACAAGTTCTATGGCAAGGTTGTTTTCTTCTCATTGGAACGGAGTTATATGCAATTTTTCTGAATGTCTCAGCCATGGCCCTTGTCCATGCATTCAGTTCAGAATAGCAGACAAAGCTTTGCAAGCAAAATCAGACTTTTGTGCAACTGCTGTGGAGGGCCCATTAATCACCTTCTATCCTTCTTTGAAATCCTATCAATAGTTCTACACTCCATTATTAGCTCTTGTGGCCTGGTCTTGAGGTGAGTCATGCATATAAGTAATCCCCTGAACAGGAACATTCAAGGCCCAAAGGAATTGTGCAGGTATCGTGTATCAATTTGTAAAGTTTTATGACTCTTAACAAAAATTATTCACTGACATTGCAACTTGCAGAAGACATTTGTGAAAATGAATACTTATGTTCTAGGCTTTTGTTTATTGTGTCTCAAATTAATCTAGCTTGCCTTTGCGTATTTTATTTAGGCAAAAGACAATCACATTACCACAACATAATACTCGATTTCTGCTATGCTGCAATGGGTTTATATTATAAAGACTATCTGTAACATTCAGCCTGTCTGATAAAATTCCTAGCTTTCTTATTCACTTCATTGTTACAGTTCAGCAAGCAGGTGCTTCTCTCATACAGCCAAACTGCAAATAATTAAGAAAGATTACAGAATAGATTGAACTTTACAAGGAATAAATACAGGCTGTTTCTTTTTATGTATTACATATGTATAAATACTTAAAATTGAAAAAGTAAGTCACTTGAGGATGGAGATTTTCTAATGGTGTAGTGCTCAAATAGTGATTCTTATTTAGAATTATTTAGTATCAATAAAAGCGTATCTTTCTATATCACCTTTTTTTTTTTTTTTAAAGTAACAGAATCACAAAAATTGTTAGCATCTGCCATGAACTTGGGCATTGGTGGGGCTGCTAAGACCATTGGTGGGGCTCCATCTCAGGAAGAGCTGGAGATCACAACAAAACCTGAATGCGAGGTGAGTTACTCAGTATTTTACCAGACTGAGCTCATGTCAGCATAACACATTCACCAAGTGGAAGCAATGCCCCAGCTGTCACAGACACCTGAATCAATCAGAATTACAGGAATACTGTACCTGTAGCCTAGATACATATACATAAAATATTGCGTTAGCTCTCCAGGGGTATGTGGTTGTGAGTTGCTTTGTTTCACTTTTTTTCACTATTCTAGACACTAACTCTTAGTCCTAGCAAGGCATGACCTTCCAAAAAGCCAGAAAGACTCCCTCGATTTGTTGCTGTAGCATTGCCTGGTTACTATGGGTGAGAAAGGAATGGATGCACCTGGAGGTAAGCAAGTGACAGGGACACAAACTCCCGTTCCAGAGTGGTTAAAGTAGCTTCCTAAAATTCAGTCAGAGTGAACAGTCAGGCAAGAGTGGAAACGATGGGATGAGCAAGTACAAAGTACAGGTAGAAGAGAAAGTTACATAGCCAGAGAAAACAGAGATTGATGGAAGTAAAGGGAATAGAAGGATACTTCTATTTGCTTTCAACTTTAAACCTTGATCCAGCTGATACAGCTCAAAGATTGCTACCTACCCACTAATAATCACAATGAAATGAGCACTTGGAAACACAAAGTAACACTGCACCTGTGCAGCCAAAAGGATTCTGTTTAATGCCTGGAAAATCTACATTTATGCCTTATTAAACTTATAGGATCAATAGTAAACAATGTTATAGGGCACCACCAAAAAGCTTACTGCATAAAAAGCCAGGGCAGTGGTGGAGTCACCACCCCTGGAGGTATTTAAAAGACCTGCAGATATGGCACTTAAGGACATGGTCTAGTGGTGGACTTGGCAGTGCCAGGTTAGCAGTTGGACTCCATGATCTCAAGAGTCTTTTCCAACATAAACAATTCTATGATTAGTAAAAAACTGACTTGCCCTTGCAATTGTTTCTGTTGACCCTGTTCTGTTTCCTTTGTTGAAGAACATCAACAAAGGAGTTGCTGAGTATTTTCAATTTCCGTCAGAGAATAGGACATGGAAATTTTCAGGAACTTCCAGGACATACTCAACGTATTGAAACACTGAGCCTATGCTTGAAGTCCTTAGTCAGAAACAAAAAAAAAAGGATGAATAATGCATGTAGAATATTATTTGTGGCCCATTTATTCAATTAGTAAATTCAGTTATTTTATTTTACAGTGTTCAAAGTTTCTTTATTGTTTTCTTTGTCAGTAGAAGAGCATTTGCACCTCCTACATACATCTCATAAAACCTGAGAACCTATGTGGACAAAAGTAAAATTTAAACTGTTTAGAATAAGCGGGTAACCTGCAGGGCTCTCAGAGCATAATCCCAAACTTCCTCTCATATTTTATAAGTAATATCTTAGGTAACTTATTAAAATGCTAAAGCTTGTCCTTCTGTACTGCAAAGCACTTTTGAGAGCTTAGCTGGAAAACTCAATTGAGTTTTATTCTGAGCTTTACTCATCTTAGTTATGTATCATACATATCTTATGGGTGAATCCTGCATGCGAGGAGACACACATACCAAGGGACAAGAGAGAGAACCAACTGCTGAAAACACTTGTAAGATGATACTTCCCCAGGCTCCAATAACCAATAACAGAGCTGAGCTATGCCCCTTGTTCCTACCAGGGGAATGTAAGACAAATGTTAGACAAAAGGCAGAGGAGACAGAGACAGCCTTCTGCATGTACCTATCATAAGGCTGTCATTGACACCACAACTTTTCTGCCATTGTCTCATTTATCACACACAGTGTTTAATACGTGTTTATTGCAGCAAACCCAAGTGTGAAGGAAGAGCATGGCACCTTCGCCAGTTTAGTCTTTGACATTAGTAATGGAAGGAGGGCCTTACCTGAGCTCTTGATGGGGAACAGGTGAAATAACAATGAAATACTGAATGACGTTTCACGGAGAAATCCTTCCAATCTGGGATTTTATAGCATTTCACAAATAATAAATTGCATCCACTAATACATCCATCAGGTCAGGAAATTGTTATGAAACACCTTTTACCGAAAGGACAGTAAGAGATTTGTTGACACACAGAATAAAATTGCTTCTTTGGGGACAGAATATCTTGTCAGTGCACCACTTATATTTAAGCCTTGAGATCAAAGCATTTATGATCTAAATTGAATTATAAAATATAAATATTACTTACTTGTCCTTAAGGTCTTTTAGTGAACTCTCCAAAGTCTTGGATTTTATACTCCCAGATCCAGATGATTTATCCCATTTGTTTTCCTCAATGTCAGCTTCTTCACCTTTTTCTTTGTGCTTTTCACTGGCCAGTTCATCTCCTTTCTCAGGTTTCTTGAGAAGCTAAGAGATATTTGTTTATATTATGATGTAAAATTATTCTCCTCTTTTGTAACAGACATTTTAACAAGTATTAAATATATCAGTAACCTGCTAAAATTTAAATGCTAGGGATGTATTTTACAAAGTATAAAATTTAAAGTTATTTAGAAAGGGCAGTTTACTTTTGCTAAGGAGTGACAGTCATTAACAGGCGTTCAACTGCACACTTTTAAATATGCTGAGAATACTGAAGAGAGCACTTACATACTCTTCTCTCCTGAGTTTTATATATAAAGACATTATTATGGTCTAAGGTTTCTTAGAAATCATGTAACAGAGCTCAGTGTCATTGCCAACAAAATAAGAAGAAGAACCTCTACAATACTACAGAGAGCAGGATTAATACTTCAGTCCTTGAAATATTATATATAAAATGTGTGTCATGTGAATTACTTGGGATAGACTGGCACGGAGAAGTAGGTGCTTAGTACACCCTGACACAAATACAGACTGAGGAAAAACTTATGATGCTAGCAGAAAAGATCTCATTACATTTTCACCTTGAAGATTAGGATTTTCAGGAAGTCTGTTCCTTTCAAAATTAACCAAACACAGGGCTTGAGCAGTGTCTAGCATTACAGGAACAATCTTTATAGAAGGACCAAATGTCTCAAGCTATTATCCTAATATATCAGGACTAAGCAGAACATCTCCTCAGTCTTTTCATTCCACCAGATTTTCTGAAACAAGCACTGGTCATTCTTCTCTAATATTTAAAACTTCTATAATGTTTCTCTAAGGAAATATTTTCTTTTGCTTTCAGAGACAGAACTAGCTTTTGAGATTATATCACACCCGATATGTCATAAATACAGGGTTTTTTTGGACAACCAATTTTGGCTAATATATTTTAAGGATTAAGTCCCTTTTCTTCTGAACTTCTAGAGCGTTTTTCTTTATGCTCAAATATGAAAAATATTAAATTCAGCTTCAGAATTTACTGGTTTTATACTTTCAGGTGAAGGAAACTGTTTGCCAAGAAGAAAAGAGGAAGGAAGTCCACAGTTCTGTGGCTTCTTACCACCACAAGATCTGGAGTCAGTCTGTGTGTCCTTGTGTTATGCTACAGACTCTTATACCAATTTTCCTTTTCAAAACGGCCCATAAAGCTCTTCCAACACTACAAAATTTAGCTCAGATGCAGAGTTTTTATCTGTGTCATCTTATACAAATAAAGTTTTATAGGTTTCGACTTCATAGCACAAGATACATCCTCCTAAGTGATGTCACTAAAATCCATTCATACCCTTGCAAGGCAGTGCAGCCTGAAGTTAGCATGACTTTGTTATAACTTGGTTAAAACTTTAATACTATTAAATACTTTAACACTATTAAAATACATCACTTCTTGGCATAACCACAGAAAACTCTCTGCACCCATGGCCAGATGGAGATTTACATGACAGAGAGTGTTAAGGCCTTATTTCCCAGAAACACGGAATCACAGGGTATTTATTCTGAGCTGGAAGGGACTCACAAGGATCATCAAGTCCAACTCTCAAATGAACAGCCCATTCAGGGATAAAATCTGTGATAATTTTTCAACCTGTTAGCACAGAACAACTCAGTTCTGTCAGGTAATGCTGGCTCAGAATGCACCAGTGTTGTATAATGGTATCTGAGTTACCTGCTGTAACTGCACCAGTACATCACTGTACCTAGGGCCATTAGTCACACTTTCAAACAACACTACTTAGTCAAAGACCTACATTACTTTCCCTTGCAGACAAAACTGGTTTGGTGTCTCCACACTGCTGTCGTACACTAAATAAACATTGAGATACTAAAGAACTCCTGGATAACTTCAAAAGAAGAATAATCTTTTTTTTTCATTGCGGTACCTTGATCCTTATTTCTTTTTCAGAAATTTTCTTTTGCTTCTCCACTTCTTTCCTTTTACGTCTTTCTTCTTCTCTGCGCTTCCTTTTCTCTTCCTCCCGCAGACGCTTCTTCTCCAACTCTCTCCGCCTTCGCTCTTCTCTTTTCTCTTCTCGTATTCTCTGAAAAGTTCAAAATGATTAATTGTAAATTGTCCAAAGGAAAACCACGTGAAACATAAATGTTGAACTTCAGGCAAAAGTCTGAACGTACCTGCTTTTCTAATTTTCTATTTTTAATATATTCCAAAAGGGGTGTTGTTCTTCTAGCTAAAACACAAAAAATTTGTGATATAGTGTTCAACTCCTAGAATATGTACTCATTTCTTTACTTTAGTACTAATCCCCTTTTTTCTAGCTTTATCTGAAAGGGAGCTAAATCACTGAGAAACCTATTTGTTTCATGTATTTTTGAAAGCATTCCCATCATTCTGCTTTAGAAACACTTTGTTGCTTTTTTTTTCTGTTAGCGTTAGAAGCAACAGAAGTACACTGCATGATTATTTCATGTTTAATTAAAGATCATATCTTTATACCATATCTTTTCAGTTCAAGAGAATGGCTTTTCTCACTTACTTATTGAATGGTTATTTCACCGAAAAGGAAAGAAATGCGTTCAGAATCTTTTCCTACTTTTTACTTTCGTACATCAAAACCTAGCTATATATTGTTGATCACAAACAGCCCATATTACTGTAATCTCACACAGCATTTTTCAATCACAGATGTCAAAGTACATCATGAAGGGAGCGTTTTCAGTCTCATATAACATTTCTATTTACCTGACTTTAGCATTCCCCTCTCCTTGCAAAAACAGGAGGAATAAGAGATAAGCAGTTTATCCCAGGTTACATACCAAATTATCAGCACATTCAATAAAACTCTGGCTTCCCAAATAACAAATAAAAGGTCTCATCTACTGGATCACACAGCCATTCTTATGTTACAAAGCTGTCTCCACACTCTAAAATCAAGTCACCTGCCTGAACCACCCCCAAATTCTACAAAATCTTGGAGAACATCTTCAAATTTTTCATCATATATAGCATTTATGACTGTAAGTATTGAATTCAGACTTGAATTCATGTACTTAGAGCTGTGAATAGTTGCAACAAATTTTGTCAGTCTTAGGTGTCCCAAGATAGAAAATATTTGCTACTCGAAATTGCTCTACAGTTATATACAGGATTCTCTCTCAAACCAGAAAATAAAAATTCCCTACTGGAATGCATGACAGGATTTGAAAGAAAAAGGAAGAAATTAAAGTTTTCAACAAGTTTGAAATGGCACAACCAAAGTCTAGAGGCAATTCATATCCCAAAAACATTTAAAAGTTTTTGCCTTGAAAGTCAGAATATGCTGGAGGCAACCCATTCATTAATAATAAAACTTTTTTAAGCAGTTATGAATAGACTGATAGGAAGGCTAATAGGATTCAGTATTTATTTTTACCAAATATCAACGTTTAAAAGCAACAACCAAAAAAGATTGTTGATTTGCTATTTTTCTCTCTCTATCCTAGATTTCCCGTGCTGCCCCAGCCTCCTCACATGCTCATAATTTCTGACAAGTTTTAGGTCCCCAAAACCCTCCCTTCCAGTCCCTCAGATCTGCAGCTTTGCCTCTCTCTCCTGCCCCTGTCTGAGCAGTGTCTGCCTCTGGGCATTTTTACATGCTGGAAGAGATCACAGATTTTAACTGGAAGGTCTGGGCAAAGGATAAGCTGCATTTGAGAGTCCAGAACTTGACCCCAGGCATGACTAAGGCTGTGGTGCAAGAGGTTTAATGAAAACGTATAACTTGAAGTTCACAGGAGAGAGGCAGTGTGATGAGTATTAACAACAGAGGAGGGAAAAAAAGCATGTTTATCAAACCTGAATCTTACCCATTTTATTTAGGGTCCTTAATACAAACAAAAATACGAGAGAGTTTTTTAAAAATGTTTAAGAAATTTTAAAAGAAAATAAATTACTAAATGAAGATCTGTGTCAGCAAAAGTTTTTACATTTTATCTTGCTCTCTACAAACAAGGCAGAAAAATGAACTTATCTTCACGTCATTACTGAGAAAATCTCTTTTATCTCTGTCACACTGAAACTGATCAGCTAACCCATGTGACGTGATGCATAAAATATGTTGGTTCACAGGAACTCTACGTGGAGAAATGCTGAGCATTGGAGGCCTAATTATGCCAACAAAGTCCTGTGCATGTCCTTCTCTGTCATCAGTAGAAGTAGCACCTTTGCAACTGGACACACAACTAAACCCTTACATAATTTTGCTATAAACATGTTATAGTTTTGAATGGCAGAAAAAATAAAGCAACTAATTTGATTCCCTGAGATTTAACACAAACAAAACACTAAAATTCTTAATGTAAGTCTGCCTTCAGTCAATATTGTTACTCTGAAATCTGCAAGTCTCAAGACTAGTAATTTTCACTGAGAGAATATTATAAAGCTAAAAAATATTTCTTGAAATTGTAAACTTTTTGGAAATTGTAAAATTATTGGAAATTGTAAATTTCTAAGAAGATTTTACTCTGCTGTAAAATACAAGGGAAGATCTGGGGTAAACAAATACTGCTGTATAACCTCCCTATCTGGAACAGCAATAAACAAATTTTATTATCTAAATGTCCATACTACTAACATTTCCATTTCCTCTAAATGGTTTTAAGTTCCAAATCTCTTCAGTCAACTCCCAAACAATAGTAATAAGTGACAGGACAAAAGGAAATGGCCTCAAGTTGCACCACAGCAGGTTTATATAGGGTATTACGAAAAATTGCTTCACAAAAAGATTGTCAAGCACTCAAACAGGCTGTCCAGAGAAATAGTGGAGTCACTGTTCCTGGTGGTATTTAAAAGACATGTAGATGTGGCACCTGGGAACATGGTTTAGTGGTGGACTTGGCAGTGCTGGGTTAATGCCTGCACCTGATGTTCTCAAAGGTCTTTTCCAACATAAATGATTCTATAATTCTAATCAAAAGAGGTGTCTACTTTTACACAAAAGAAATAACAGCAAAGGTCTTTTTTTTTTTTCCTACGCAATTGTCACACTTGGGGAAAGACTAAGTGTTCTGCATGTTGTCACCTGAAGATACAGCATATCAATATTCCACGTCATCCTGAAAGCTGCATACCAGCACTGAAGATTTCAGTGTTGACCTTACTTAAAATTCCCCGTGGGTCTGTGAAAGTCATGCTGCATGCATACAGAAAACAAGGTGTTGCCTTACTTTCAGAGCTTCTCCAGAATCTTGACCATGAGAACAAAAAGAGATCATTTCATGTTTCTTAATAAAAGCAGCTAATATCAGGGATAAATTTTTAAGTATTCAGCATTTTATATTTTAAAAATAAATCTTTCATCTATTAATACATCTGTAAGCATTCAGAATTGTTAGGGAACTATTTCTGAAGCCACTGCACATGCAAAAGCTCAGGTGAAGCCAAGTGATTCCAGGCATAGAGACTTAAAGAGAACAGATAAACACCCCTACTACTTGGCTGGGTAACAAAAATTTAACTGCGGTAATCTAAATCTGTTAGACTGAACAGGTCAGCTCTTGAAGGTAATATAAAGATATTTAATACTATCAATAATAAGAAAAATCAAGAAAACAGACCAATAAGTTCCCTTGTTTTGGCCTCAATCTCTCCCAAAAGAATCTCAGGATTGGCACAGATTTTCTCTTCATCAGTACAATAACTCTCTAAAAATTTCTTATATTCTGGATCTGTGAAGAAAAATTTTTGAATTATGTTAACACTTTGCAATCCATAACAGAAAATACATATATTTTCTACTGTGATGCCAAGAAAATATGATTACCATCTTCAATGCTCCCAGCTTTGGCATCTTTCTTCTTCAGCTTCTTTTTTGAAATCTTCTGGAATGGAGCAAATTCAACCACTGCAGGATACTCCAAACCTTAAAAGAGATCGAACCTTAATTTTTTGAGGGAGAGAAACATTCCCTAAATTCATGTAAGCTTTTCAAAATTCTTGAAACACGTGTTGAGCAGTCTTAGTTGAAATCAAAAGTGACTGTTTCTTCAACTCCTAAACTTCTAATGAAAAGTTACACACAGAGGTATTTTAAATTGAAACCAAAATAAATTTGTATTTTAATTATATATAAAATACTAAATATTTTTGGATATGCTAATTAGACTGTCAAAATGAAGATGATTATTGTTATACAATCAAATTCTTGTATTATAATTTATAATTCTCTTTTAATTGTTCACAGATATTGATTAGAAAAATTTACTTCAAAATCTCAGCCTGACAAGTGATTAAGTCCTACTGGGAAATGAATCTGAAACTGCTGAGATGTTTCCTAAAGCTTTGTTGCCTAAAAGCTTAAAAAATAAATAAATGCTGGGCAATATGCAATAAAACAACATACTATCTCCTTTCAGAACAGTAAAACTCAGCATGTAAAATTGTGTGAAACTTCTTTTTTTCTGTTTATGATGGACTATACAACTTCCTGCCTCTGTTTATTGGCAGGGATTCTGTGCTTTGAATTCTGCCTTAAGTACTGGATTCTTCTTTGGACTGGAGTCAGAACTGCGTCTAGTTTTTGAATTTCATCTGGTTTCCACTTGCAGCAGGCTCAAGCCCACTGAAAATTGGTCTTAAATCTGCCAGAATATTTGTTAACCATACTGAACCTGCTAATCCTTGTTTCAGTTTTACCCTCGTAAGTGCAATGCTGCCACAAGCCTCACCAGAGGGCACCTGTGATCAAACCTTGTGCTCTTTATTTGCACAGTCATGCCAAGCTGGCCAGCTGTGTCCAAGTCAGTTTTCTATTTCCCAGAATATTCAGGACTAAACATTCTGGCTTCAGTCCAGCATAACACTGAAAGACCTGCTGAATTTAGGCAAAGTCAAGTCTTAGCAGAATCATGAAAATATCTTCTGTTTTTTCTTCTAAAAACATCCATAATACGAAATCCGGGAATCACACACTGAGAGGAATGTGTTGTTCTCCATCTCTACAAAACAATCCAAATCTCCCAGGTAGGAAATGCTGAAGAGGAATTAATAAATTTGACAGAGTTTCTTTAGAAATCAATCTCTAGTAAGAATGGGCAGGACTACTTTTCGAAGGACCTCTGCAGCAAATTTCTATTTTACAGAACCTGTGCAATTTTTTACAGGAGGTATGGCAAGCTATGGCAAGGAACTACTAAAATTCTGCTAAGCCATTTCTTGTCAATGGCAGTTTGATACTGCTACAGGAGACCTGGGTTTATCCACATCTACATTATTCTTTTTCTCTACTGCCGGGCAAACTTTTTCAGACTGAACATTTTTAAAGCTAGCAGTCAATTATGTTGTTCTTGTTTTTGGAACTCAACTCAAGATGTCTGCAAAGGCTATCTTAAAAGTGGGCAACCAAAACGTTGAAGGTTTCCTCTTGCTTTTACAAAACAGGAGTAAGTGGCACAAGTTTATCTCACAGAAACACACCACAGATGTAACAATTCATGCTCACAATGTGTTCAGTTACTGTTATGAAGCTTGCATAAGGTAATTATCTTATTAGGATCTTGATAATGTATTGCCTAATGTACAAGAATGCACATAAAGCATGCACACCATAGACAAGCAAGACTGCATGGACAAATACATTTTGCACCTTATTATCTTTTAAGTGCTAAATTTTAACATATTTTAATGTAATTAACTGCATATTGAGGAAAAAAACAGGTATAATTAGCAAAAAGGAAGTAAAATAATGTTCTAAAATGGTATATGTATATATACATACACTTAATATCTTACAAATAGTCCAACCTTTATTGTCAATGAAGACATAGCCATCAAAGCGATCTCTAAAAAGAAGGATGTCCTCAGGATTTCTAAAGTTAATGTATGCTCTTGAGTAGAGATGAGGATAAAGGCTGCAACAAGAAACAAGTTTATTTCTGTTATTTATTATTCTGTTTAGGGCTAGGGAAAAGGTAAAACTAGAAGGATCACATTGTAATTCTCATCTTCTTTGAGAAACTGTTTAAGATACTACAATTGTACATATTTACATGTACACATCTAACTATTTATGACAAAAAGTAACTGAACTGAGTTTTGTATGCAACTGTGAAATTTATTCTGAACTGAAACAAACACTTCTAGCCTGTTTTGTTTCCCTAAATTCTAGAGAATACACTAACAATTGTGCAGGATTAAAACTTTAATATTTCATGATTTAAGAAACATGAGTAACAGCAGTGCTTTTGGGGAACTTGGGCATGCTAAAAAAAGTCTTCTGTCAGTGAAACAGGCAAAGGTAAGTAAAAGACTGCAGCGAAGGGGCAATTTCCAAGCTGACACTGTATTTAAAGATATTTTGACCTTTAAGGAAGAATAAATAGCCTAAGAGTTGGCAAGATAATCCACTGAATTATACACAAATAAATAAAAAAACTCCATGTGCTATCATCCCTATGTTATCAATATACGCACCATGTCTAATTGTGGAGAACAGCTATTCTGAAAATCCAAAGCATTTCTAGCAAAGGAAACAGGTACTTACTTAAAATAATTTTGAGCCTTCAAGATGGAATCAAGTGGCATAGATCCCACTCCAAGGGTAAACGCTGAACATGCCCGATAAAAACCTCAGAGCTGGCACACCATAACCACAATGAGGTAATTTAACGAATTAGCACTCATCAGATAAGTTATTGTGAGTCATGGTATGTACATGCTTTAAACCCCTGCAACTGTGATATAAAACAGTTTGGCTTAAACTGCCTCAATGATGGCTACATGTTACATCAGGTTTTTGAATAAAACATAAGCCCATAACTTTAAATACCTCTGTTCATACACTGTTGTCACACATGGCCTCCCTTCAGACCAACTCACCACCAGCAGCGGGAGACAATAAACACACACAGTGGGAACTATTTCAATGCCATAGCTATTTCAGAATCAGATTTCACAAGTGAGAAAAAGACATGGGTTGGCTCACAGGATCCTCGCATGCGGCAGCTCAAAGCAACACTGTTCCCAAGTAACTTTTTATTTTTAAAATATGCATCTGTATGGATTCCACTTCCGGTGTTAAAAAGAGACCATAAAGACCATAAAGGGACAAATCATTGTCAATAACCAATGATTTTGTAAACACACCAAATTTGTTTTTGATCCTGCAGCCAGGAGAAATGTTAAAAAAAACTAGAGGGCTTTTCTCATTTAGATGTTTTGTAAAAATCAGATATGGAGTGTTTCTACACCATGAAGAGGATAAACTCTCTATTTCTAAGGAAGAGCAATTTTATCTATATATACCTATTTTGACATTCTAGGATGGAAACAGACTGAACTGTAAGCAAGTAACTGCAAAAATGTCTGCTAGGGCACAGCCGGGGCTGAAAGATGCTACAGAGTGGCTGTGGAGTTACTGCCAAGATAGAAAGCAGATGCAACAAGCCAGCTTCCTTCTCATTGGCATTAAAGATAAAAAAAGGGATTAAATTTAACACTTTTGATAATTATTACATACAGTTAAAAATACATTTTAAAAAGGCATATGAGCGTAAGTAAAGAAGGAAACTTTATTGTGTCAGTCTATAGCTGTGCTGCAAGAAATGTTTCTGTGCTGCCTAATGGCTGCAACGGTGAAGAACTTTCTGATAACTGGCAGCATCCAGGAAGATGTAAACTTCCTTCTGTATCACATTAACAGGACTATACTTATGTTGCACGTTCTTTGATGTTTAAATTAAACGAGGCTTGATATTAGAGGTTGATAAACTTGATACTTGAAGTGCTGAAGGTTCAACAGACAAAACCAGGAATTCTGAGGCAGCATTATTTTTCAGGCACTTTTCTGCCTCAGCGCACAGCAAACAGCTTCATCATATAGTTGGATTTTCTTTTTCCTGTAGTAACTTAGAACGTTATGGTTGGACACAGAATGAAACAAAACTGAAAAAACACAAGAGTTATTCCTTCGTTTCCTTTAGCTGCTATATCAACACCATCTCTTTCATCTGCTTTGGCAACATATGTATTTTCCCAGCTTTTTCAGATTAATCAAAGTGAGTATCTTTCAAAACAGAGGAATATTTGATATTGTTATTAAGCATTTATTAGTAAGAACATACCTTGCAAATATGGTATCTTCAAGAACTTCATACACATCAGCAGAAACATACAAAAATATAAAAGCATGTGCACAGCAGGATATTGATGTGCACCACAGCACAGTAAAATGCAACCCTCTGTCCATTATTGCTGCAGTGTATCAGCACAGAAGGTTGCAGAAACGGAGCTGAGACAATGCTTAGCAATTACAGGTTCCTTCTCTGATGGAGCCACTTCTACAAACACAGAATTGGTTCACATTTGCATGCAAGTTAGCTATCAGAGTGCTCAGTGTGTAAAAACCTCAGCACTGAGTATTTCAAACCCTTGTTGTAGACTTCTTACCCAGCAAAGTGTGCAATGTGCCAAAAAAAGTGAGTAAAATTAACATTCTAAGTGGGACACTAACTAAACCTAGCAAACTGGAAATACTTAGCACCGGCCTGCATATAGAATACTCTTACTCTGGGTTTCAGACACCTGACTTCCAGCTGCTGCTCCCCACCCTGGATTCCCTCTTTGCCTATCCACTGACAATTCACCAGCATGACCATGCAGCAAAGAATACACAGAGCTTCTTCACAGGGCCACAGGCACTCTGAGGCTAATTACCTCTCCTAGGAAGAAACACTCCTGCTTTACTTTTGTATTCAGCAGTTATTGGCTAAAATATTTTTTTTTTGCTCCTCAGAATTTTGCCTTCCAGCTGGAGTTCTACAGAAGGGCCACCGAACACTGTGTGTCTCCTCCTTTCTTCAAGCGTCTACCAGTGTAGATTTCATTCAGGATCTGAAATTTAGTTTGATAATCAGACAGCTGGTTCTATTTTGCCATATGTTTGCTGTCTATAATGCTACCTTGCATCTGTATTATGTTCTGGACAGATGCACAGCACATGCTGGCATCTCTGGGATATCACTTGGAGCAATTTCTATGGAAACAGCCCAGATGACTTTGACTGTACACATTTCTTCAGTCCAGCACACTGTTTCTTGCTCTGCATTGAACAGTATCCAATCTTTTAGGTTACATTTATTTCTATAATACATAAGTCGATCATCTCTTTAGGCCTTTTTCTAGCAACTTTAACAGCAAACACGTTCTAATTGTTTACTTTTTCTACAAAGTATCTTTTAACACAATTGTGTAAAAAGACTGATACACAGGAAAGCAATTTTAGTTACCTACAGTATAAACAACAAAAAAATCAGCTATCACATCTTAGTAAAATACTTATCAACTTAGAAATCATGGTGGTTATATCTATATAAACATATATACTTACATGTGTATAAAAATATAGATACCTACATCTAAATTCTGAACTGCCAAGTAACTCCTCCATTCACTCATGTAACAATTGATGAGGTAACTCATCATCTACATTGTCTTGTCAAGCTAAGATCCACTGGCCTTCATCCTTGTCACCTTCTGTGGTCACTCACATATGCAACTGACATAATCTTAAATTAACTTAGTCTTTCCTTTTTGGTTATTAATGAGCACAATCTGCCTGGCAGAGAAGCAGGAACACTACAGAATTGCGCCGATCAAAGCTTGTCAATTATTCCATCCAGAACACAGTAGTGGAGGTTCCCTCGAAGCTCTAAAGGCTTCAGTGCTGCAGTTCCTGGGTGCAAACCTCCACCCTACAGTTAATGCTCTTTACCTACAATAAACCTGAGCAAAATGTTGTGAAGAACTTACAGAGGGAAAAGGAGTGTGCTTTGCAAGAAGCTCTATCACGCTCTGTGATACATGACATTGCACTGACCAGATGACCACTTTCCATGTAAGTCAAGCTCCTGTTCAGATCTCTTTACTTTTATAACCTCACACTATTAATGATTCCAGCACTTAGTGCTGCAAAAATAGTTAATATTAGGAGTCTGAGTACAAGACAGTCTGTGAGGAAGGCAGTCTTTATTATCAGCTATAAATAGTGTTTTGCTTGTATTTTGACGTCAACGTGTAAGAGAGAATAAATGTAATGCAGTGAATCGGATGAATCTGAAAAATGAATGGAACACAACACAAGTCATTTTCTCAAATGATTTTACTGAAATGGAAGGAACTGAAAATGCATTATACATTATTAATGACATTAATCACATGAAATTCTAATAAGTTTTATAACTTGTCTATAATAGGACATCGTAAACTTAAACATTTATGATATAAAAATATTAGAGAGATATTAGAAAGATAAAGACTGCAATAACAGAGAAACTGGAGTTGATATGCCTGTCTTGTTTGTTTTCTCCTCTAAGGTGAGATGACCTTGGAAATAAAAATGTAGAAACAGCTACAGTTAGAGACCTCTAGTTCTCTTTCCAACAGCAACTAAGAGAGGTTGCTTAGAGAAATTTTATTAAAAAGGGGAAGGGAAAGTATACACTGGCACTTCACCCAATACATAATTTCAGTTACTTGCAGCCTAGGGACTTTGTAATACCAAACTTGTATCCTGTGTTTAGTAGGTTTTCGTAGATAAATATTTGTCTAAATAAGTGTTTGTCTAATTGCTCCTGAAGCTTTTCCAACATCCGTCATTTGTGGAATGAATTTCGGACAAGTTCTACAGTTTGACAGAGTGTTGTGGGGAAAAAAGTCTCTACAGAAATATGCATGAGCTCTTAGAAACTACTGTGATCTAGAGTCACACAGGATGTGGTTAAACTGAGATGTTATGGCTCTTAAGGCAAATTTGTCTGATTCTGCACCAAAATATCTGTATGTCCCTTTCTCTTTCCAACAAACAGGTCCTCTTCACTGAGTAGCTTCTCCAAATCATTCTCGTCAGCTGACATGAAATTTCTTTTCATCTTCCCATGCTTTTATTATCTGTTCTCTGAATTCTCTGGATTGGTTGCCACTATGCAGGTAGTACAGGATCTAGGAAAAAGCTATGCAGTGAAAGACAGAGAGAACATGCCCACCTTGGTCTGTAGCTCTTCCTGTTAGCTGGAATGACATGAAGACACATGCAGAGGGTTTGCTGAAATCGTGTGAACTGTCCATAACACGACAGATTACTGCAACACAATGCTTTATACTCAGAAAAAAGTTCTCTGCTGCATAAGAGGAGACTGAGACTCACTACATGAATCTCGTCTCTAACTTTTAATTTCTGGAAGTTTATTGTGTATTTACTGTGTGAGAATGTAAAGTGTTGAATCATAAGCAGATGTAGATGGCATGTGTCAGCATCAGAACAAAGGGGACAAAGGAATCAAGGTGATCCTGGCCAGGCAAAGGACAAATAATCAGCCAAGTCAACACTCTGCAGAACTGCAGTGAAATGCCTATTTAAGCTGTGTAGTTTGCTGAAAGAACCTGCAGCCATACAAACCTCGTAAAGATAAAGCCATTCTGAAAAAAAAATACATCTTTTGTATGAAAACAAAGGAGCAAGATAAACAAAAAAATTCACTATGAAACAGTTTATGTTGAAAAATTCAGACTTATATGAAAACAATTTTTTTCGAGTGAGTTTAAATTTGTGAAGGCAGAAGAGAATAACATGACAAATAAGACAGCATGGGAGAAAAAACTTCAGTACCTTTCATTGGTAACCTAATATAGATTCAATTATATGAGTGGACAGCAAGATTTTTGAGTACTCCAAATTTCATCACATAATAGTAGGAGAGAAAATGAAACTTTATATGCACAACTGTTGTCAGTGCCTTCTCTTTTCTAAGGTGGCCAACTCCCTAAATTCTTATGCCAACAATTTTTCTGGCAATTTAAAATTGTAAATTTTTTAACTGCTTCCTGGAATTTATGCAGCTAAACACACTGAGAAATGACACTTTTCTTCAGAGAATTTTCAGTTTGTCTTTGATATTTTCCCCTCATCAAATGAACAGCTGGGACAGAAGCCTTAAAGAGACCCATTTGGAAATACAGATGACAAAGTTCAGAAGAGAAATGTAAGGAACTACAAAGACTTTCAATCAGATTAAATACTCCTCTTTCCTAACTTCACATCCCTTGTGGTTTTAACAGAACAGCTGAAGCACTTACTATTTTGCTGCTGCACTAATGTGCAACTCTTTAGGTAGGCTGGGAACTGTCATAGTTTTGCTAAATAAACATTTGTTTCTTCTTCATCGTGGAACTGACTCTGAAAGAACCCCTAACTTCAAAAGTTGGTCAGCAATAAACATGCAGGATCCCTCTACAGTCAGTGGAAAGAACCTGGTGCGAGTGAAGGATGATTCATCGCACACCAAGATACAACAAGATGGATCTTATACTTTAGTTTTTCAGAAGACATGCAGATGTAGCATAAATGGTGTTTTGCTTTTTTAGTGGTTCAGTTCCTTCCCTTCTGGAAATTGATTTATTTGAAAGGGAATTGTATTTTACCACTGTGATACAGAATTAATTATATATCAGCAATTCTGATTTATTTTAAATCAACTACTGTACTTTGTTATTTTTGCAAAAGATAATAATAAAACTGGATTGTTTGAAAAAATGTATGAAGTAAATACGAAAATATGTAAGCATACAGAGAAGCTAAGCTCAAATGGCACTCATGAAAACATTCTATGATTGTTTGCCCTAGCCTGAATCTTGTTGACAGCCAATAAAATAGTCTGTTAAAGTATACCAATGAAAGTTAAACATCAGGGTTTCAATTATGCCCTTCTGCTTTAAAATGGAATTTTGCCCTTCTGTTTCAGAATCATCACTGTAAAAGAAATATCCAGGAACGCTGTCTCTGCATACGTAGACACTTTTAATAAATATTTTAGGTGACCCAACAAACATAATAAAAAGGGAAAAAATATGTGATTTGTAATGGCCCGGATACCTTAATTAGATTTTAAGCACCTGAAAACCTACAGAAACAGCTCATCCTCACCTGGGATCAGCAGTGCAAAACTCAAAATAATCATGGGCAGGTAGAGGGTGTAGCTGTTCCTCAAGCTGTTCCTTGGTTAGACAAGGAGGAAGCCTTCGAATAACCACCTGCATATATAAAAGAAAATGAAGATTTATATTTGATCTAAATACTGTAGGAATGGATGGAACAAGTTCCCTCAGTTTCTAGAAGTGTTGTAAAACTCTATGGTGACGGACATATTCTGATGAAGGCCTGAGAACCCCTGCAATTTAGCCAATAATAAAGGATTTTAAAAAACCCCCAAAACCCAGACACTGATTACACAAACTTCTGCAGTATCTCTCTAATACAGCACTATTTTAGTGTACTAGGTCTCTGTGTCCAGGTGCTCCTGGCAGGGGCTCCAGAGCAGCCTCTGAGGAGATGCTGGGGCTGCCCCGGGCTGGGCACAGCCAGTTCCAGGCAGCTCCACTGGATTCACCTCAGGAACAGCTGAGCCACTCACTGGAGACAGTGGTGACTCTGGGAAATGTATTTAAGAAAGGGCAGAAAAGGCTGCGCAGCAGTGGGTGAGACAGAGGAGTAGGGGGGGGAAAGTGTGAGAAACAGCCCTGCAGACAGCAATGAAGGGAGAAGGAGAGGAGGAGGTGCTCCAGTGCCAAAGCAGAGATTCCCACACAGGAGATCACAGTGAGGCATGCTGTCCCTCCAGAGCCCATAGAGGACCCCATGCCACAGCAGGTGGAGATGCCCTGAGGGACCTGCAGCTCATGAAGAGGAGCCCACATGGGAGCAGGTTTATCCTGAAGGACTGCAGCCCATGAAGGAGAATCCTGCTGCAGCAGGTCATGAACAACTGCAGCATGCAGAAGGGACATTCCCTGGAGCAATTCATGAAGAACTGTATCGCACTGTATCCCATGCTGGAGGGACAGAGCATGAGCAGAAAGGAGCAGCAGACAGCAGCTATTATGACCTGTCTGAAACCCCCATTCCCCATTCTCCTGCACTGCTTGGGTGCAGAGGAGGTAGTGCCTAGGAAGGAAGGGAGAAGGAAGGTGTTTTAGTTTTAATCTTTGTTTCTCACCATTCTACTCTATTTTTTAAAAAATTAGCAATAAAGTAAATTATTTTCAGCAAGTTAGAATCATGGAATATCCTGAGTTGGAAGGGACCCCCAAGGATAATCAAGTCCAACTCCTGGCCCTGCACAGGATCATCCCCAAGAGTCACACCGTGTACTCAAGAGTATTGTCCAAACGCTTCTTGAACTGTCAGGCTTGGTGCGGGGACCACTTCCCTGGCGAGCCTGTTCCAGTGCCCAACCACCCTCTGGGTGAAAAACCTTTTCCTAATATCCATCTAAATCTTCCCTGATGCAGCTTCAGGTCATTCCCTTGGGTCTTGTCACTGGTCACCACAGAAAAGGAAGGGATCAGTGCTTGCCATCCCACCTCCCCTCGTGAGGAAGCTGTAGGAAGCTGCTATGAGGTCACCCCCATGTCTGTTTTTGCTGTGATGGAACTTTGTAAATGATCTCCCTGCCTTTATCTCAAGCCTGTGACCTTCTTCCATCATATCCTCTTCCCCTGAAGGTAGGAGGGAGGAGTGCAAGAGCAGGTGGCTGGGGTCTGGCAGCCACCCAGAGTCCACCCACCACACTCAGGTAAACTGCCTAATAATAAGGAACAGGAAACTGCATAGAAACCTCTGGTAGAACGATGCCAGCACACTAAGTAGTAAAATGGCCATCATCGGCTTCAGGCAATCTATTTTAATTTTTTGAATATTCTAATATCTGAATTTAACTTGACTTATCTTTAAGTTACAGTGATTTTCAATGTTTCAGTTTTCCATTAAAAAAAAAAAAAAGGGCAATAAATCAAATCTCACACTTGCCACAGAATTGTCAGGGTTGAAAGGGACCTCTGGAGATCATCCAGTCCAACCCCTCTGGCAAGGCAGGGTTACCTAGAGCAGGTGACAAAGGAACGGGTCAGGTGGGTTTGGAATGTCTCCGGAGAGGGAGACTCCACGACCTCTCTGGGCAGCCTGCAAGTATTATTTGAATACTCTGCAAGTATTATTTGAATAGTGCTCGAATAAAGACAAGGGGGAAGAGTGCAGGAGCTGCTTTGCCGCAGCAGCGGCCAGCCTTGACTTCTTTAGAATTAAAGGCGAAATGATTTCCAGCGCTGACGCTGGGCATCTCACAATATCCAGGGAATGAACACTCTCAACCTGCAGATGAAGGAACACCCGTTTTAAACACCCGGCTCGGTCTGTAGAGCAGGGATGCTCCCTGTGCCCCGCTCCCCACGGCAGGCGCCGCTCCCATCTCCCATCTCCCACCTCCCACCTCCCCCCGCTCCCATCTCCGCTCCCCCGCGCGCCCCCTCACTTTGCTCAGCGCCGCTTTCTTCTCCTCCCGCAGTTTACCCGGCGCCGGGTGGAGCAGCGGCGGCGGCGGCAGCGGGGAGGGCGGGGAAGGCGGCGGGGGATTCGGCGGAGCGTCCGTGTCGCGGCGCGGCGACTCCCGGCGCGGGGGGGTGTCCATGTCCATGGGCCGCCGTTCGCGCCCGCCGCCCGGCCCCGGCCCCGGCCCCCGCTCCGACCGCATGGAGCCGCGCCCGCAGCCCGCCCAAACCTCGCGAGAACTGCCCGCAGCGCCGCCGGGATCGCGCGAGGCTCCCCAGCCCCTCAGCGGGGGCATCTCCATCCACATTCTCGTACTGCCCGGAACCATCTCCATCCACATTCCCGTCCTTCCCGGAGCCCGCTGGGGCTCCCACCGTGCCGGTGGGCAGAGAAGTGTACCCGTGCCCCTGCTCTCATGGTCCCTCCCTAAGCTCGCGGGTGCCTTGCGACAGCGGCCGCAGAGCGGCTCGTACGGCGGGACGGGCACGGACACCCCGGGGTGTGTTACCCACAGCCTTAGGATGCACGGAAGAGAGGCAGCCAGGTGCTGGGGACAAAAGAGTGGGAAAGGGAAAAGAGTCTATTAGTCGTTACTTCCATCAGTCCAAGACTCTGGTGGCTCCGTCAGAACGAAGCAGCAGCGCCCGCACGCAGGGATGCGCCGCCAGCTCCAGCCTCCGTGGCCGTGCAGCAGGTACGGGAGCTGTTCTGGACGATGCCTCCTTGCCTTTCTGACTGGCTTCACCAGGAACGGTGGGGTACAAACGGAAAGGGGGGAAATTTAGCATAGCTAATGGGAAGAAATGCTTTACTGGGAGAGTAGTGAGGCACTGGAACAGTTTGCCCGGAGAAGTTGTGGATGCCCCATCCCTGGAGTGTTCAGGGCCAGGATGGATGAGGCTGAGGAACACAGTCTAGGTGAAGATGCCCCTGCCCATGGCCGGGGAGTTAGGACTAGGTGATCTTTAAGGTCCCTTCCAGCCCAGTCCCATGATTCTATGATTATTCTAAGTACTGACCCATCAATCAAACCACGGCTTACTCAATCCTAGATTGCAAAGGTTGTTGATTGCAATGTCTAAATCCAGTTTCCTACAAGGCCTGTGTGAGTTACAATATCTTGGTCTACATCTCCTAGGCTTGGTGGCAGAAGTACACAGCAAGCTCCAAAGTGTGGATGTACCATGCATTTACCAACACACAGATTCATCTATTGCTATGGAAACTAGACAAAAACAGCAAAATGCCTGCAATTTAATCAGAATACACAGGGTCATTGCAAATCTTCAGATCTTGCTGCATTGTTGGTCCTCAAATGGCTGTCCACAGCACAAAGGAAATACATGATCTGATGGGGAATGATACAAGCAGGTGGCACTGGCTGAGGAAACTGGTATCACAGAATGTTCTGAGTTGGAAGTAACCCACAAGGATCACCAAGTCCAACTCTTTAAGTGAATGGCCCATATGGGGACTAAACTCACAACCTTGGTGTTATTAGCACTATACTCTGACCAACTGAGCTTATGTGTTATTCTTCCTCAAATCTTTTAGGCAGCAGTACCTATGATGGAACTGCAGCATTTGCATTTGCAGCAGAAATATCTTGTGCGTTTTCATATCTATTCTAAAAACCTTTAAGGCAACAGCCAGGTCTCCCCACTCCAGACCAAGACTGATCCTTTCAAGAGAGAGATGAAGTTATGGGATAGAGTAAGGGTGTCTCTTTTGGGGGCATACTGATAAGTCACCCAACCTGACAGTCCTAGATCCTTGTACCCAGCAGCCACAGCCAAGTGAGGCACTTGAAGCAAGAATCAAGAATCTGAGGTCAAGTCAGGCCAAAATTAATAACCAAAGGCCTCATGAGGACAAGGACAATACTCAATTTATCTAGAGCCTGGGTGAATGTCATAATAACCAGAAAGGCACCAAGCACTATCTAGGAAGCAGAGTCCAGGGGAGAGCAGGACTGGAGCAGGACAGGTGCTGGGAAGTGCAGAAGACTAGAGCAAGCAGGAGCTGCGAGTACATAAGCAGGGATTTGGACAGAACAAGAGCAGATCAAAACATTGAACAGAAGAGAAATGAGGAGAGAGTAAAAGTTTCCCTGAAGTCCTGTCTGAGACACACATCAGGAACCACAAGCTCTAACCTAACTGTAGCTGCCTGAAGGACTGGGAGCCAAGCCAAGCCATATCAAGAATGCCTCTGACATCCAAAAATGTCACTCACAATGTAGGGCATTTTGCATACATTTTTATCTAGGGAACTTTTAATACAAACGAATGAAGGCTAGCAAAAGCCTGCTGAAAACCTCTAGCAGATACATGTCAAGGCACATGATAATGCTGCCTTTACAGCAACGCCCATTCTTGCTATTCCATCTGTTTCTTCCCATTCCTACCATTCTGCCCCACTGATGGCAAGTGCTCTCTTTGATCATGAGAATTGATCAAATCTAGAAAATGCTTTAAAATGCTGGTTCGTTCCCCAGTTTCATTCACAACAGAACCAAACATTCCTTCTGCCGAGGAAGCAGCAAAGGCATAAGTAGATGCCTACAGGCAAGGAGGAAACACTACAAACCAGTACTGCCATCACAGCCAACATACCACCAGATCATAACTGGACAGTGCAGGAAGAAATATGAACATTTATCAATCTTTAAAACTATATGCCAACGAAAATAGTAGTAACATAGAAAAAAGGAAACAATGCAAGATTTATATCCATGTCTGACAGTAGATAAAAGGCCTGATTTGCTAGAAGACTGTTTTGCCAACTTCCATGTAGAAATTGCCACAATGTCTTACTAGAAAACTAGATTCACATATGCTGGATTAAAAATAATGATGTTGTAGAGATAAAGGAGTTTGGCTCTCTGAGAATCTCATGGCAATATCATTCTGCCTGCTCTGTGTGCAGCAACAAGGCTTTGGTGTCACCTTATGCATGAGATGGTCCTGGTTACAATCATTCAGGTTACATAAGCACAGATGTAAAAATAACCATCAAAAGATCCTTTAAAGGATGAGACCTGCCTAATAGAGTAGCTGTTGAGACACACTCATTATAAGGGCTTCAAGAGTATTAGAAAAAATCCCCAGTTTACCTCAAAGAAGTCACCTGAACCACACACAAACTACCAGGCTCCAAAAGAAAAGAAACTCTTCTGTATACACTTTTTTGCCAACCACAGTGAAGGAGAGAGAACTGATAGTGGCCAGGAGATGCATATGCTTCCCGAATGATTAATTTTCCCAACACTCTGCTTGGATACTTTTCCACTTAAGACTCATGGCTCATCCCATGTTTTTCAGGAGAATATGTAACTGCAGGTTCAACTTTAGACCTAGGAAGTAAAACATTTTTGTTTACCTTACTTCCTAATGTCTATGAATATAGAGGATTGGTATAGAATTCTACACTCAACGCAGACCCCATTCCACATGTTTTAACATATGGAAGGGAAACTTGGGCACCTCCAGTTCCCTCTGTGAAGCCATAGCACAATTTCCATTGTCACTGGGAAAGAACTAGACTTTACAATCCCTTGTTGGTGCTCAGAGGAAAGCAATGGGATTGCCTAGACCCAACCAGATTTCAACAATGAGAGCGTGTGCAATTGCGGTTAAAACAGAGGCTCCTCCCCGAGCTTTCCTGCACTCAATACCCTTGAATTTTAAAGTGCAGTTGTGTCTAAAACCTGAACTCATGTTCAGTAATGCACAGACATGCAAAATAGCCAATACCCTGTATACTACAGTACTGTGTATATGGCCTGCATGGATGCAATGAAGTCTTCTTGATCCAGATGGGGATTTATGAGAGTGCTATCAGGAAAGGAATATTTATAAAGTAGAAACTATAAAACTCCCAGTGTTAGGTACATAGTCGTTTGAATTCATATAAAAAATAGCAAATTCTTGAAAATTTAACACCAAAACAAAAATGCTAAAACAAACATACTACACTTAGACAAAATGAACTCTCTACCAGTATTTATGGTCACGTACTATGGTCTGACATTGACGTTTCTAACATCATATCACTTTCATTCATTTCAATCTCAAATGTTTCTTCCAATGGACGGCTGGTATCTGTACTTTTCCTTTGATTTGATGTCTCTAATGTTACTATGCCACTTTCATCCAGAGTTTGTCTTTCTATGTCGAATTCTCTAAAATCCCAGGGAGGTGAAATTATGTTCTTTAATGTCTTCACTGTGTGTACATCAAAGTCATAACATCTTAATTTGTCTTTGATCTCCGTTCCTAGGAAAACAGACAAACGATTAGTTTATTCCAAACGAACACTCCCAAAAACATCTCTCAAAGAAACTGTTATCCAGAAACTACTATAATCCTGTGCTTTCAGATCATCAGGGAACTGTTGCTGCTAATGACTGAAGATGAATAGAGTTGTTCTGAAAAAATCCAGCAGCCTCCTTTCTGAGAAAAGCAAAATAAAAGCAGCACAACTCAGATTCAAAAGTCTGTTATGAGACGTAATTGCCAATTCCCTTCCCAATTCTCCAAGGGGCTTTTTTTCTTGTTTAAGTTACACACAGCTTGGTTTGCATTAATGCATATCACATGGCTGCATGGTTCTTCCAGATGTGTTAAATGACTGCATATGGAGAAAGACAATATTGAGAAGAAACATCTGCTTCAATTGTGCGAAAAATCTGCTGGAAAAGCACTAGAGCACACAGATGGCTTTTACTCTTAAGGCTTCAGCCTTCGTAACATGCTTGACAGAACATCAGCTGTGTTCACTACAGATAAAACACTAAGCTCAATGAAGCAGAAATCTGTCACTATAAAGTTGTTGGGGGGGGCAGAAAACTTTCACAGAAAATTGAAAACTATGGCACTATAATGTATTACTGTTATGAAGCCCTTTTTTTTTGTTACTATATGTAAAGCTGTATTTTTGGAGTCAGAAGAATTTATCCTGTCTCCACAGATCCAAGTTTTAACATGGTGAAAATGCGTTGCTCTACAGCAGCATTAGCACTAGTGCTCTGATTTCCCAACTCATATCTCTATTTTATTTTTTCTTTATTCCCTTTGATGTCTAAGCTGCCACAAATCAACATTTTCTACAAAAGAAACCATCAGAACCTTAAATGGCAAAGCGTTTCCTTTCTTTATGCTGGTAAGAATTTACTGTCATGATGCTCAAAAAAAAACCAGTGGTCATCTGCAATTGCTGTTAAATTCTGAATCATTTAGCCATTAAAAAAAACCAAAAAACAAACAAAGGTATACTCTACTTTGTAAGTTAATGAGGTAGTGGTAGACAGTCTTTCTTGACATAAGAATAACACTCCTCTCAAAGGACTCAATGATTAAGAGTCACATTGGTTAAAGACTTACCAATGTAGGCTTCAGAATCACCAATGTACATTTCTATGCAGTGTCCAAGCATTGTGACTGAAAATGTGTCATCCCTCCTGAGACCAAGGGCCTGTTAAAAAAAACAGTAAAAAGTATTTAGTAGCAAATAAAACAGTAGCAAATTTACATCTTAAGTCTGCAGTGGTTCGGTTTGTTATTTTGATGTTCCACAGTGCTATCTGAGCATAGTCTTCACTCTAAAAACAAAACATTGCACAACTCAAATAACACCATCACGTGAACCGTCTGAAGTAGCAAGCAAACAAAGCACTCAAGCAAAAACAGAAAAGGATTTAAATACAGACAGAGAAGCATTCAAAAATCATGAGATATAACATATGTTGCTGTTTACTTACTGTAAAATTTCTCCTTTAAGGCATTTGTTGGAAGTATTTGAAATTACTTCAGCTGCATGACAAGCTTATGTACATGAAATGTAAATTGCAATAATGACAGTCGAAGTTTGCCAAAGAGGGCATTTTTTAACCTAATCAATAGAAAACTTTAGAAAATGTTTTTTTTTAAAAAATCAGGATTATAAAATAAAACAGTAATTTGGAGGCTGGAAAAAATGCTAGTTCTCTGTTCCAAACCTAAACCAGAATGAAAGAGGTAAATCACAGAATCTGTGGCCAGCACTTTAATTGAAGGCAGTTACATACCGTATGAAAATAGTCGATTGCGCTCTCAAAGTTGCCCATTAAGCTGTGTATGTAGCCAATGGCAGAGTAAGTAGAGGCATTCTGAGGAATTAATACCAGAGCCTGGCGATGGTATTCCAGTGCTTCTTCATACTTCCTGTTAGGGTTAAATACAGAAGATCGATTAGTAAGTGGAACACAATTGTGCCAGAACTCAAAAATTATTGCTTTATACTCTGAACATAACAGAACGTACAAAAGACTCATGGATATTGACAATTTTCTTCCTCAATGTAATTGAGAAATCATTGTTCTCCTTATGTAGGAAAACAGCTGCCTACAGGAGGCCCCATTTGGAGATGATCTTAGCCATTTGATGTGGTAAATTGCTTTACATGCTTAATACTGCTCATTGTAACATTGGCTTGCTTTCTGTAGCTTTCATTTGCCTCCCTGGGGGAGGGATGGAGCAATACGAGACTAAATCATGCATCATTCAAACTGAGAAAAGCTCTCTGGCCAGAAATTTCAGAAGCCTGTGCTGTATACACTGGTACTTTTGTCAATTCTATTTTGCTATACCCTCTATCAAAAAAGGAGGTTTACACATATGCATAATTTCTTTCAAATACCAGTCACCCTTTCTTTGAAAATTATCTATTAATTAGACTGATTATTACATTTGTTATTTTATAAAACAAGGATTAAATGTACACTATGACATTATTCTGAGACATTGTCACATTTGACATCCTAATTCCACATTGTTAAAAAGAAAGATAATTTCCTACTCACAACAAATTTTAATGACTACAGTGATAATGAAATTATGTAAACAGCAACACATGAAGCTGTTAGAGGGCATCAAGTAACAATTGAGGCAGAAAAATTATGCAACTGTTTGCTTGCTGCACAGCCCTTTCACAATTGCAATTTTATTTTCACTCATAGTATTTACATGTCCAGTTGACTACCACTGGATTTTAATATGCTGCTTTCAAACTACAACCCCTTAATACTAGTGAGTAGACATATATCCAGTAAGTTTTTTCATAATAGCCATATCATGTATTACAAACACTACTAAATTAGTTATTACTGAATTTTGTGAGTTTTCAAAGCATATGTACAGCTGCCTAAATTCTCAACTTGCTTTCCTTGAAAGATGGTTTACAAAGATGCAAAAATATATTGGGTGTGATTTCTGAACCTGAACAAATACTACAATGCAAGATGTACAAAGCGTGATGTAAGCAGTTACTAACTTACTGGAGAAATTAAAAAAAAAAAAAAAAAGACAAAAGTAATTATAAACAAAACAAGTATTTGAAGAAACCCTGCAATTATACTCATAAACAGATTCCAGAAGCAGTGCCTTTTGTTTGATCTTGGCACAAGGAGTAACTATTATACGTTCTTATTTATAATGAAAATGAAGACTAATTGGCAATTCGAGCACAAAGCAATTACTACCAAAGCCAAAGCAGAAGTACAACTTTCATCTACCATAATCACATTCTCATTAGCAGCTTTGAAAAAAAATTAAAGTATGCACCAATTGGGCAATTAAAACCGTGACACTAAAAGCACAACAAAAAATACGGCATTGATTGAATAAAAGAAAACACTGGTTAAAGTCAGATTAAGGTAATTAATGAGAAAACATGTCTCTGTGTTAAAACTGTTAAAACTTGCATAGGTACCTTGCACTTTCGGTGTTCATGGAATGAAAATATGAAATAGTATTGTTCTGGAAAACCAGAAATATCTCCTTGCTGTGTAAATGTGACTAAATATTTCATTTCAATAAAGAAAAATAAGTACTAAACCAAGCAATCAACTGGCACAAAACCACCTTTACGTTAATTAAATCACTGGACATATTTCAGTATGCGAGGACTGAGATAGTAGACAGTTAAAAATCACACCCATACAAAGACCTAAAAGCCTATGACCAATTCTCTATCTAATAAGAATCAATAATTAAGGAAAGGCTTTTATATTAAGGACTTCAACTTGTGTGTGGTAAACAGGATATAAGGGGCGAATAATGTATTACATTTACAGGCTGATTTAGAGAATCATATTCCTATAGGGTACTTCTACACTGTTCTCATGTGGTAGATAATCTTGATATGAATGACAGAGAAAGCACATTTGTGCAGCATTACAAAAAAATGTAGCTCCAGCAGTCTCTGCTTACTTGAGTTTTCTGCAGACATGTCCTAAGTTGTTCAATAAAGGCTCCCACTTATCAACTGTCACCTGCAAAATAATGCAGCAATTCAAATAACTGCAGCTTCTCAGACTATGACTAAATTTGTCTACTTTAAAAAAACCCCAAAGATACAAATGAATAAGGCATTTTATTTATGACCAAGAAAAATATCAGGAACTTTTAAAATTCTTTACAAAACACACATTTAAGCCCCAAACCTTTATTCAATAACTTATTTTTCTATTTTATCCATTCCCCAAAGCCACTTAAATTTCTTTAAAGGGTCAGTGATACTAAAACTTGGATGCAAACCAAACAGAACTTGTTTTCTACTTAACTAAAAAGAGTCTCAGCTAGGAGCACTGAAGATTGCCTCAAATTAGGTATTTGTAAAACAATCATGAATACTGAAGGTCTTTTTGCTGTCTTCTCCATGGTCTCACTTCATCTGCTCTACATAAATTAGCTCATTTATGAGGAACACAGAAGGTGATCTGAGCCAACAAAATCCTTAAAATGCTTTTTACCGAAATTAAAAATAAGTTGGACTTTTGCATTAGGAATTTGTGATTTATAATAATATAAGACTATCTTCTGAATCTCGAGTTATTTTAGGTGTTTCCCACACTAATTCTAAATATTCCCTCGTGTGTTTACAGATTGCTGGTATTTAGTACTTCTCAATAAACATGAAAAATGCCACCTAGAAAAGAAATTTATGCATACACATAAATTTAGTGTGATCCACAAAGCTTAAGCCATTTCCATGAACAATATTACAGCTTTAACTAAAACAGAACAAGCCCATTTATATATTGGTGAGCATATAAATTAGTAGCTGTGCAGTTTGTTTTAGTAAATATGTGCCTTGTCCATATGAAGATTTTCAGTTCTTCAGCACTTTCCACTTTATAGTTTACTGTGCTCTAGAAGCAATTTCCTTGATAGGAGATGCTTTGTTAACATGGTAGCATGAGGTGATGCCCTCATAAACTAAATCTAAGCTAAAATTGAGAAAACCTATCTTGAAATTCACAAAAAGCCTGTCACAAGGTGATACTGCTTTCATTAAGGCATCTCAAGTTTCTCTAGTACAATATGTTTCTTTAGACAAGATGATATCACACAAATAACCATTACTGCCAATAGGTACACATTTATTTGCATTCCAGTGTGAGGAATCAGGGTTGTAACGGTCAACTTCTGATTCACAAAAGCACTTGAACTACATTTCCCAACACTTCTTGCTAGTGATTATTTTGGTTAATTTCAGCAAAGTTAGTTAAGCAACCCTGTCAGAGCGCATTCCTACTCAGTGTCGCTATCCTCAGTTCCACCCTCAGTCAAGAGCCATTATTCTTCTAAGACCCAAGCCTGAGAATAAGACCTGGGTTTCACTCCCAGTCAATGCTTATTTTTCTTTTAATTTCATACAGAAAAATACTTTTTGTCTTTTCCTGTAGCACTGAAGATGATATATGACAATTCTCATCTAATAACCCAATGCACCCAATTACAAGTAGATGGTTAAGTTTTAAAATCAAATTTATATTGTATTGCTTTTATCTTAAAAGAAGAACAACGTAAATTGTCACAAGACAATATAGAATTTGCTAGAGTTTTACAGATTTATAATTCTGTACGTTGTTAAGATAAATACCTCATTTCCAATAGCTTTGATTTTTTCCAGTGCATCAAGGAACCACTTTTCTGCAGTTTTCCAGCTAAGAATTGAGGGGGTGGGGAGAAAGAAAAGTAAATTAGTGAAGAGTTTTCATTAGCAGTATGAGAAAACTATATTGCAAAGAAGAGTTTTTGACATTATGTCATTGTATGTACAGAATTAGACGTAAAACAGAGTAATTTACACTTGGGTATATTTTGCATTGTCTTCCTAAGAGGTAACAAGACAGAGTTAAAAAAAATCAGAATCAAACCAAGAATATTGACTAAACACTTCATAGAACTGTTAAGAGTTTTTTCCAGAATATATTTAGAACCTCCTGAGCTGACAAAATGTTTTGTTGTACAAAATTTTATAGCATGTGTGCAGACAGATGCCTGATTTTCAGGCATACAACTACACAATGACAGGCACATGGAAGGTAATATTCATCTCTGCATGCTCCTCAAGATTAAATTCTGTCTTTGTTCAATCAAAAGCAAGGGTTTTGACCTAGACTAAACCCAAAAGACATTATAACTCAAAGTAAGTACTTAAGTAGATATACTGGCACATTACACTTCAGAATAATTTGCATTTAATCGTATTTTGCAAGCTTACTCTCCGTTTTGAAATGCTACCACTCCAACTTCATGCATAACAAAAGGATCTTCGGGTGCAATGCTTAAAGCTTGGCTGAAAAACCGTTCAGCTAACTTGGAGTTGTTGGTCAAACCGTATTCCAGTCCAATGTAGAGCATCGGCAAATGACACCTAAAAAAACATAAAATAAACTGCGTGTTTGTTTCTGTGTGGTTACCAGGAATGTAGCCACAAACTACAAAGAAATGCTAATTGTGTTTGCAAATGTTTATGTACAACCAAGTAAAAGCTGATTTAAATGGACTATTAACCTAAAGGGAAGGTTAAAAAATTTTACATGCCTGTTAGTTATTGACAAGAATTTGAACTCCAATACATAACTGTAACCTGCTCTGGAACATGTATTTTCTGAATGCGTATGTTAGTTCTGAGAGTTTTTTTCCCTAGTTTCCTTCATATGTTTAATTTACAAATAGAATATGGAAGAAGCAATAATTAAAGAGATTATATTTACCAATAACCACAATCAAATACAACAATTTTATATGCAATATTACATTAGACCTCGACTCATTTTGCAACCTTCTCC
>NW_020956425.1:47877-50602 GCF_003031625.1 Empidonax traillii
GAATGCGTATGTTAGTTCTGAGAGTTTTTTTCCCTAGTTTCCTTCATATGTTTAATTTACAAATAGAATATGGAAGAAGCAATAATTAAAGAGATTATATTTACCAATAACCACAATCAAATACAACAATTTTATATGCAATATTACATTAGACCTCGACTCATTTTGCAACCTTCTCCCACAGCATGAAAGAGCTGTTTAAGATATTACTATACAGCAGTTGATGACCTGGTGTAACAACCATGATTTACAAATTTCATAAAACTGTCAGGTAGAACACAGATTACCTAAATATAAATCTTGACTTTAGAACTTATAAAATCACAACAGCGATCATATATAATGCAGCTAAATGCAGATTATTAAATTATTTGGGTTTGTTTTTTTTTTCTCTCTTGTTCTCTAACAGATAATTACTGCAAATGCATTGCTTATATGTATTCTTTCAAGGGATATAAGTCAATATTCTACACTATGCATATGGATATTCCCGAATTGACATTTTTCACATACCCTTTCATGAGCTGTGCAGCTGTGAAGTACGCAGCCATTGCTTGGTCATGCTCACTCTCAACTGCAAATGAATGCCCATACGCTATCCATGCAGGTCCATAGGTTCGCTCAAGTGTAGTGGCTTTGCTAAAACACAAGCAAACACATCTGAAATTAAATTTCACCTGCTTCAGATGACTGCTTAGATAGCAATGCTGTGTCACACAGTTAGGTATCTGTCAAGGAATCACCTGTAATGACCAATGGTAAACAAAGTTAATTTTAAAAATTCAAACTATTTAGCATTTATAAATTTCACACATTGTCATGAATTCATTATGGTATTATTTCTACTACTGTTCATGGACAGCAGAATTATTTGATATTATTGAACATAAACAATGATATAGTAGGTGAATTGAATAAAATACAGAAAACATTAGTAGTGACTCATAATGTATTGCAAAATTCTAGCTATACATTTCCAAATAAGTATATTCTAGAAAAATTTAAGTTTCACAAGCAGGATATCAAAATACCAAATGAATGCTTAGATTGAATTGTGTGTTGAAATTTTGCTATATAACTGTCCTAGCCTTGAAGAAGACAACTGTTTGTCACACCACAGGCCATGCATCAGGGAAGTATGTCACTCAGGTCTCAAGCTGTAAACCGCAACCTAAGCATCAAGACTGCGCTTGAGTCTTTATAGAAAGATGGACTTGATAGGAACATTAGAAAGCTGTATAGATTATTTTCTGAGCCTGAAGACAAGGGGATTCGTAACTAAACAGCTCATGAAAAATGTGCCTAGTCTTTTCTTAAAAGCTTCTGACATGGAGATCCTACATGCTCCACAAGTAATCTATTCTACTGCTTAACTATCCTTAAACACTTCATTTTTTCCCTAACATTTAATCTAAATTTTGCTTGCCACAGTTAAACTCACTATTTCTCATCACAGTTCCTAGGGAATGGTGTGTTCTCCATCTCCTGGGATAAAACTTGACATATTCAGACATTTGCATCTTGCCAGCCATGACATACTTGGGTATTCAAGTGTGTCTTCGACTTTCTTTTCTGAAAACCACTGTGTAGCCCACACTTGTTCCCAGCCTTGTTAGCTGTACACTATCATTCTTCTCCAAAAAATTTAAGCTTCTTGTTACTATTTCACTCTTACCAGACCTCTTTTTCTTTTTCTTTTTGCCAGAACTACTCTGAATTCTGATGTTTGGTTTGTGGGTTTTTTTGTTTGGTTTTCTCTTCAACACATCTATAGACTCTTTCTTCCTGGCTAAGAATGCTTATAAAGATGGGTTTTATTTCACCACCAAAACCACCTATGTCACTCGGGACAGTTTCTTGAAGAATTTCACACTGATACTTGTCAGGTATTTAAACAGTTTACTCGTAATCATCAGGCATTTAAAAAGTCTAAATTACTAAATCATCTTTACCTTTATTGTCTATAAAGGTCTCAAGAAGAAAAATGAAAGTCTTACAGGTTGATTTATGCCTTCTCAGTTTAAGCTTACAGCACAAAAACAAATACCCTACTTCACAGCAAAGTCCTGCTCCCCAGTGCTGATACTCACTACATATACAGGAGACCTACAGGAAAGAGCATTGACCCAACTTAAAAATCCCGCAGTTGCTTGTGCCCAGAAACAACTAGACAGCCAAGTGTCAGAATTTTCTATCGATTTCTTCCCTTTCAGATACGAAACCTGAGCCTGGGAGAATGTCTGGGTGTCCATAAACTAAGGACTGAGGCCTGATTACCTGGCTGCAGTTAGCTTGGCAGCATGAGTGAATGCAGGGTCTACACCTGCCCATAACAGCCAAGTGACTGCTGAAAGAGACGCCACACCAGTCTCTATAATTTTTAAAGTATCTAGATGGATGAAATCCTAATTGCCATATCAAAAAAAAGGGTGGCAACGAAAGGGTTATTTTACTAGTAACCAGTTTATTGAGGGCTCTGTTTATGAGCCTGCAAACAATCACGAACATTAAATATTTATTTAGCAAATGAGCAACAGAAAAAGAATTACCTGAGATATCTTCTAGCGTGTTCATTTTTGTGGCCAACCATGAGATAGTAGCATCCTACTGCAAACCATGACACCTACACATTAAAATCAAAATAGAATATTATTAGATATATCACAGTCATTTTAGTGAAACATCAAAAGAGAGGAACACATAATAGAGAAGTTAGGAACATTTT
>NW_020956425.1:50623-53201 GCF_003031625.1 Empidonax traillii
TGAGGTTCATCTGCCGGGGCCAAGCACGCTTGGACGGTGGCAGCGAGGTCCTCAGGACGTAGATGGATTGCCTTACAGGGCTAACGAGCTCCATCTGCCCGGGGAGGGGCCCCGACCGGGAATCGAACCCGGGTCTCTGCAGTGACAGTGCAGTGAATTTTCCCCTGGACCACCGGGGGCTCCCATAGCGATCATATATAATGCAGCTAAATGCAGATTATTAAATTATTTGGGTTTGGGTTTTTTTTCTCTCTTGTTCTCTAACAGATAATTATTGCAAATGCATTGCTTATACGTATTCTTTCAAGGGATATAAGTCAATATTCTACACTATGCATATGGATATTCCCGAATTGACATTTTTCACATACCCTTTCATGAGCTGTGCAGCTGTGAAGTACGCAGCCATTGCTTGGTCATGCTCACTCTCAACTGCAAATGAATGCCCATACGCTATCCATGCAGGTCCATAGGTTCGCTCAAGTGTAGTGGCTTTGCTAAAACACAAGCAAACACATCTGAAATTAAATTTCACCTGCTTCAGATGACTGCTTAGATAGCAATGCTGTGTCACACAGTGAGGTATCTGTCAAGAAATCACCTGTAATGACCAATGGTAAACAAAGTTAATTTTAAAAATTCAAACTATTTAGCATTTATAAATTTCACACATTGTCATGAATTCATTATGGTATTATTTCTACTACTGTTCATGGACAGCAGAATTATTTGATATTATTGAACATAAACAATGATATAGTAGGTGAATTGAATAAAATACAGAAAACATTAGTAGTGACTCATAATGTATTGCAAAATTCTAGCTATACATTTCCAAATAAGTATATTCTAGAAAAATTTAAGTTTCACAAGCAGGATATCAAAATACCAAATGAATGCTTAGATTGAATTGTGTGTTGAAATTTTGCTATGTAACTGTCCTAGCCTTGAAGAAGACAACTGTCACACCACAGGCCATGCATCAGGGAAGTATGTTACTCAGGTCTCAAGCTGTAAACCGCAACCTAAGCATCAAGACTGCGCTTGAGTCTTTATAGAAAGATGGACTTGATAGGAACATTAGAAAACTGTATAGATTATTTTCTGAGCCTGAAGACAAGGGGATTCGTAACTAAACAGCTCATGAAAAATGTGCCTAGTCTTTTCTTAAAAGCTTCTGACATGGAGATCCTACATGCTCCACAAGTAATCTATTCTACTGCTTAACTATCCTTAAACACTTCATTTTTTCCCTAACATTTAATCTAAATTTTGCTTGCCACAGTTAAACTCACTATTTCTCATCACAGTTCCTAGGGAATGGTGTGTTCTCCATCTCCTGGGATAAAACTTGACATATTCAGACATTTGCATCTTGCCACCCATGACATACTTGGGTATTCAAGTGTGTCTTCGAGTTTCTTTTCTGAAAACCACTGTGTAGCCCACACTTGTCCCCAGCCTTGTTAGCTGTACACTATCATTCTTCTCCAAAAAATTTAAGCTTCTTGTTACTATTTCAGTTTTACCAGACCTCTTTTTCTTTTTGCCAGAACTACTCTGAATTCTGATGTTTGGTTTGTGGGGTTTTTTGTTTGGTTTTCTCTTCAACACATCTATAGACTCGTTCTTCCTGGCTAAGAATGCTTATAGATTTAAAGATGGGTTTTATTTCACCACCAAAACCACCTATGTCACTCGGGACAGTTTCTTGAAGAATTTCACACTGATACTTGTCAGGTATTTAAACAGTTTACTCATAATCATCAGGCATTTAAAAAGTCTGAATTACTAACTCATCTTTACCTTTATTGTCTATAAAGGTCTCAAGAAGAAAAATGAAAGTCTTACAGGTTGATTTATGCCTTCTCAGTTTAAGCTTACAGCACAAAAACAAATGCCCTACTTCACAGCAAAGTCCTGCTCCCCAGTGCTGATACTCACTACATATACAGGAGACCTACAGGAAAGAGCATTGACCCAACTTAAAAATCCCGCAGTTGCTTGTGCCCAGAAACAACTAGACAGCCAAGTGTCAGAATTTTCTATCGATTTCTTCCCTTTCAGATACGAAACCTGAGCCTGGGAGAATGTCTGGGTGTCCTTAAACTAAGGACTGAGGCCTGATTACCTGGCTGCAGTTAGCTTGGCAGCATGAGTGAATCCAGGGTCTACACCTGCCCATAACAGCCAAGTGACTGCTGAAAGAGATGCCACACCAGTCTCTATCATTTTTAAAGTATCTAGATGGATGAAATCCTAATTGCCATATCAAAAAAAGGGTGGCAACGAAAAGGTTATTTTACTAGTAACCAGTTTATTGAGGGCTCTGTTTATGAGCCTGCAAACAATCACGAACATTAAATATTTATTTAGCAAATGAGCAAGGGAAAAAGAATTACCTGAGATATCTTCTAGCGTGTTCATTTTTGTGGCCAACCATGAGATAGTAGCATCCTACTGCAAACCATGACACCTACACATTAAAATCAAAATAGAATATTATTAGATATATCACAGTCATTTTAGTGAAACATCAAAAGAGAGGAACACATAATAGAGAAGTTAGGAACATTTT